>NW_026108884.1:0-289575 GCF_024516045.1 Bombus affinis | reverse complement strand
GTTATAACCTGTAACGTTATACTGCATCATTATATGACCTATAACGTTATATACTATTACGTTATAAGGTATAACGATATATTGCAACACTTTGTGACGTATAACGTTATATACTATTACGTTATAACGCATAACGTTATAGTGCATCACTATATGACGTATAACGTTATATTGCATCACTATGTGACGTATAACGTTATATACTATTACATTATAACCTATAACGTTATACTGCATCACTATATGACGTATAACGTTATATACTATTACGTTACAGCGTATAACGATATATTGCACCACTATATGACGTATCACTTTATATTGCATCACTATACTACGTATAGCGTCATATACTGTTACGTTATAACGTATAACGTTATATTGCATCACTATATCACGTATAACGTTACGGAGTATTACGTTATAACGTATAGCGACATATTGCATTACTATGTGACGTATAACGTTATATACTATTACGTTATAACCTATAACGTTATACTTCATCTCTATTTGACGTATAACAATACAGAATAATACGTTATAACGTATAACATTATATTGCATCTCTATATGACGTATAACGTTATATTGCACCACTATATGACGTATAACGTTATATACTATTACTTTATAGCGCATAACGACATATTGCACCACTATATGACGTATAACGATATATTCCATCACTATGTGAAGTATAACGATATAGACTATTACGTTATAACGTATAACGTTATATTGCATCTCTATATGACGTATGACGTTATATACTATTAGTTTATAACGTATAACGATATATTGCATCACTATATCACTTACAACGTTATATTGCATTACTATATGACGTATAACGTCATATACTGTTACGTTATAACGAATAACGATACATTGCACCACCATATGACGTATAACGTTATATACTATTACGTTATAACGTATAACGTTATATTGCATCACTATATGACGTATAGCGATATAGACTATTACGTTATAACGTATAACGCTATAATGCATCACTATACGACGTATAACGTCATATACTCTTACGTTATAACGTATAACGTTATATTGCATCATTATATCACTTGTAACGTTGCGGAGTATTACGTTATAACGTCTAACGACATAGTGCATTACTATGTGACATATAACGTTATATACTGTTACGCTATAACGTATAACGATATATTGCACCACTATATGACGTAGAACGTTATATACTATTACGTTATAAGGTATAACGATCTATTGCATCACTATATCACTTATAACGTTATATTTCATCTCTATCTGACGTACAACGTTATAGACTATTACGTTATAACGTAAAACGTTATATTGCTTCTCTATATGACGTATAACGTTATATACTATTACGTTATAACGTATAACGTTATATTGTATCACTATATAACGTATAATATTATGGAGAATTACGTCATAACGTATAGCGACATATTGCATTACTATGTGACGTATAACGTTATATACTATGACGTTATAACATATAACGTAATACTGCATAACTATATGACGTATAACGTTATATACTATTAAGTTATAAGGTATAACGATATATTGCATCACTATATCACTTATAACGTTATATTGCATCTCTATATGACGTATAACGATAGATACTATTACGTTATAACCTATAACTTTATACTGCATCACTATATGACGTATAACGTTATATACTATTAAGTTATATGGTATAACGATATATTGCATCACTATATCACTTATAACGTTATATTGCATCACTATATGACGTTTAACGATATAGACTATTACGTTATAACCTACAACGTTATACTGCATCACTATATGACGTATAACGTTATATACTATTAAGTTATAAGGTATAACGATATATTGCATCACTATATCACTTATAACGTTATATTGCATCTCTATATGACGTATAACGATATATACTATTACGTTATAACGTATAACGATATATTGCATCACTATATTATGTCTAACGTTATATACTATTACGTTATAACGTATAACGCTATATTGCATCACTATATGACGTATAGCGATATAGACTATTACGTTATAACGTATAACGCTATATTGCATCACTATACGACGTATAACGTCATATGCTGTTACGTTATAACGTATAACGTTATATTGCATCATTATATCACTTATAACGTTACGGAGTATTACGTTATAACGTATAACGACATAATGCATTACCATGTGACATATAACGTTATATACTATTACGCTATAACGTATAACGATATATTGCACCACTATATGACGTAGAACGTTATAAACTATTACGTTATAAGGTATAACGATCTATTGCATCACTATATCACTTACAACGTTATGTTGCATCACTATACGACGTATAACGTCATATACCGTTACGTTATAACGTATAACGTTATATTGCATCTATATATCACGTATAACGTTACGGAGTATTATGGTATAACGTATAACGACATAATGCATTACTATGTGACGTATAACGTTATATACTATTACGTTTCAACCTATAACGTTATACTGCGTCTCTACATGACGTATAACGTTATATACTATTACGTTATAAGGTATTTCGATATATTGCATCACTATATGAAGTATAACCTTATATACTCTTACGTTATAAGGTATAACGATATATTGCATCACTATATGAAGTATGTAGTACCGGGGCCAGAAGGCCTAAGGTATCGGCCGAACTGTAAACAATGTACCGTTGGGTCCTTTTAGTGGACAGTTTACGTGAAAAGGCTGCGTGACCTTGATCACGGGGATTTCGGGATACCTGTACCGAAGAACGGGAAAAGGTAGAGCGGGTAGAGCGGGCAGAGTGTGCAGAGCGTGTAGAGTGTGCAGAGTGTGGAGAGCGTGGCAGAGCGTGTGGAGCGTGCGGAGTGGACAGAGTTTTTGATTGGGAAGCAGAAAGCTGCATGCGAGAATAGAACGACCCATTTGGATACTACATTACGTTATAAGTTATAACGATATATTGCATCACTATATGAAGTATTACCTTATATACTATTACGTTATAACGAATAACGTTATATTGCATAACTATATGACGCATAACTTTATATTGCACCTCTGTATGACGTATAACGTTATATACTATTACGTTATAAGGTATAACGATATATTGCATCACTATATCGCTTACAACGTTATATTGCATCACTATATGACGTATAACGTCATATACTGTTACGTTATAACGTATACCGTCATATTTCATCTCTATATGACGTATCGCTTTATATTGCATCACTATTTGACGTGTAACGTTACAGAGTATTACGTTATAACGTATAACGACATAATGCATTACTATGTGACGTATAACGTTATATACTATTACGTTATAACGCATAACGTTATATTGCATCACTCTATCACGTATAACGTTATGGAGTGTTACGTTATAACGTATAGCGTCATATTGCATTACTATGTGACATATAACGTTATATACTATTACGCTATAACGTATAACGATATATTGCACCACTATATGACGTAGAACGTTATAAACTATTACGTTATAAGGTATAACGATCTATTGCATCACTATATCACTTACAACGTTATGTTGCATCACTATACGACGTATAACGTCATATACCGTTACGTTATAACGTATAACGTTATATTGCATCTATATATCACGTATAACGTTACGGAGTATTATGGTATAACGTATAACGACATAATGCATTACTATGTGACGTATAACGTTATACTGCATCACTATATGACGTATAACGTTATATACTATTACGTTATAACGTATAACGATATATTGCATCACTATATGATGTCTAACGTTATATACTATTACGTTATAACGTATAACGCTACATTGCATAACTATATGACGCATAACATTATATTGCATCACTATATGACGTATAACGTCATATACTATGACGTTATAACCTATAACGTTATACTGCATCCCTATATGACGTATAACGTTATACACTATTACGTTATAACGTATACCATTATATTTCTTCTCTATATGACGTATCCCTTTATATTGCTTCGCTATATGGCGTATAACGTCATATAATTTTGCGTTATAACGTATAACGCTATATTGCATCACGATATAACGTATAACGATATAGGCTATTACGTTATTACCTATAACGTTATACTGCACCACTATATGACGTATAACGTTATGTACTATTACGTTACAAGGTATAACTATATATTCCATCACTATGTGAAGTATAACGTTATATACTATTACCTTATAACGCATAACGATATATTGCACCACTATATGACGTAGAACGTTATATACTATTACGTTTCAACGTATAACGTTATATTGCATCTCTATATGACGTATAACGTATTATTGCATCACTATATGACGTATAATGTTATGGAGTATTACGTTATAACCTATAGCGACATAATGCATTACTATGTGACGTATAACGTTATATACTATTACGTTATAACATATAACGATATATTGCACCACTATATGACGTAGAACGTTATATACTATTACGTTATAAGGTATAAATATATATTCCATCACTATGTGAAGTATAACGTTATATTACGTTATAATATTACGTTATAAATATACGTATAAATATTACGTTATAACGCGTAACGATATATTGCAACACTATATGACGTATAACGATATATTGCATCACTATACTACGTATAACGTCATATACTGTTACGTTATAACGTATAACGTTATATTGCATCACAATATCACGTATAACGTTACGGAGTATTACGTTATAACGTATAGCGACATATTGCATTACTATGTGACGTATAACGTTATATACTATTACGTTATAACCTATAACGTTATACTTCATCTCTATTTGACGTATAACAATATAGAATAATACGTTATAACGTATAACATTATATTGCATCTCTATATGACGTATAACGTTATATTGCACCACTATATGACGTATAACGTTATATACTATTACTTTATAACGCATAACGACATATTGCACCACTATATGACGTATAACGATATATTCCATCACTATGTGAAGTATAACGATATGGACTATTACGTTATAACGTATAACGTTATATTGCATCTCTATATGACGTATGACGTTATATACTATTAATTTATAACGTATAACGATATATTGCATCACTATATCACTTACAACGTTATATTGCATTACTATATGACGTATAACGTTATATACTGTTACGTTATAACGAATAACGATACATTGCACCACCATATGACGTATAACGTTATATACTATTACGTTATAACGTATAACGTTATATTGCATCACTATATCAAGTATAACGTTATATACTATTACGTTTTAACGTATAACGTTATATTGTATTGTCACGTCCCGCGTTCCGCACGTGACGCCACGAACCATAACTTATGAATAATTAAACACGACCAATAATAATAAATTAACTAATAACTAACCAATCAAAATAAAAAGAATTATACGACAGACAATCAAAATGAAATAAATGAATCAATAAGAAGAAACACTACAACCAATCAGCAATGACATATAAAATACAAATAAAATGAAATAATTAAATGAACCAATAAATAAAACAAGCCGCGATTCAAATGTATGAGATTTCTCTGCGAAAACACATGTATATACACACACGTGTATGGATATCTGTGTGTGTGACCTACTTCGTGAATCTGAATAATTGGTAATCTAATAAAATATAAAAGAAATAAAATATACTACACTACATCAGCATTCTAATAAAAGTGAAAATTGTATACAAGATTACTCTGCGACACACACATATATAGATATACACATGCGTACGCGTATCTTTGGGAAAAATTCATAATATATATATATATGTATATACATGTATATATATGTATATACATGTATATATATATATATATATATATATATATATATATATGTATGTCGGAGATGAAAGAACGCCGGAGCTCCTCCTTGGATTCGCGGGAATACCGCAACTCTGTAACTTGGATTAAACGAATGCCGCTCCGATTGTTCGAGATTTATGATCATGAGCTTGGGCTCGAGGCGACAATCAGTCGCCGAACGTAGCCGCGGTCAAAGGGATGAACGTTTTATCTAACAAAGGCACAGAGTAACTCTATACCTCTCCTTAAATGAAATAGTCGTAGCGATACGTGGCAGTAAATACTTCAATAGTTTCTATCCCGCGGCCCGCCACACGCAGATTTTGTCCTCCGGGTAAGATGATCGCCGGGTGTCGGCATGCCTTTGTGGCGTATGTTTAGCTAACGTGAGGACCCGCTATAGATCTTAAGATTTAGTAATGCGAAGTCCGTCAAATAGACTTTGTTGCAACTACGGGAAGATAGGAGAAACCTATCTTCCACGAACGATGCCCCCCGTCAACAACCTCCCCTCAAGGGCGGCCAGCATCTCTTTCAAAACGCCGATATGGAGATCGACCAATTAGCAACAGCGCTAATTTCCCTCTCCTTTGGAACGAAAGTTTTCTTTGACGAATCCGAGGATCTCATGTCCTTAGACACACCCATTATAGTTTTCCTCGACGGCATCGTCGAGACGGAGATTCATTCTTTCGTACGATCTCATCGACGAGTGACAGTACCACCTTACAACCAGTGAATACCTCACATCTAGTTAACAAAGAGTTAGACTTGAACTGTGCGAGAACATACGTTTATCATCCCGTGACCGCGGATTCGTGTCGAACCTAAGGTCATCATCACTAGTGCGTAATCTTGTTAATAAGCCCGTGCTAATAATCTCTCCATTGTATCACGGCAATGGATAATTCCAACGAAAATTTATTAAACGCCCATCCCCATAATCCTGACTTTAATCCGACATCAGAAGTGGGATCAGGGCCATACGTAACGATGGAACAACTCATGGCCATCATGCGCCAGATAACTCAGCCGCGAGAGCAAAGACCGAGTGAAACATCTACGATCGTGCCGCTTCCGCGTTTTAACCCCGGAAGCTTGGGTTCTGACCCAGCCGCATGGTGTGCGACTGTTGACGTGATCATGGAAGAAAAACCTTTGCAAGGCAGTGCGCTACTTTGTGCCTTGAGTGCCGCTCTAGAAAGCTCGGCAGCGCAGTGGCTTACACAAGTACTTGCTACTCAAATTTCCTCTTGGCCAAAGTTTAAAGACCGTTTCCTTACACGCTTTGGTGGGAAAGAGACAGCCGCCACGGCGCTATGGAAGATGAAAAACCAAGCACGACTGGAGGGTGAAACCCTGGGAGATTACAGCAGCCGTTTACGTTCCTTCCTGATGGCGAGGTGGGAAAGGTGTACCAAGGACGAGATAGTCAACTCTACCGTGCTCCTTCATATAGGTTCACAGGACCAGCGCGTCCTACGGATAGCACTCACGAACGATATCAAGACCGAGGACCAGCTCACAGGCGAAATGACAGTGCTCTCCGATTCTGTGAAGAGGCCGGCGTCTTCAGTAAGCAACTCCTCCGCGAGTCCCGAAGCTAAACGGCATAAGCCTTCTGACTCCCGACACAAGTGCTATCACTGTGGTAGACACGGACATAAAGCATCTGAGTGCCGCGAGAGGACAAGACTGGAGGCGGAGAAACGCAATCGAAAATCAGGGGAAAACCGGGCTGCCACGTCTTCGAAGGTGTCCTGCTACAGGTGTAACGACGAGGGCCACATCGCGCCCAACTGCCCGACCTGACGTAGAGGAAACCCTGCTACGAAAGAGGAGCGACAGGTTAACTTCTGTGTGGTGGAGGCCCCGACCGGTAAATTAAGTCACGAGGGTGAGTCGTTCCTGTTTTGTTTTGATTCCGGAGCTGAATGCTCATTAATCAAAGAATCGGTAGCTTCAAAATTTTCCGGCAAGAGAACGACCGAGATAGTAGTAATGCGTGGAATTGGGAACACTTGCGTTAAGAGTACGACCCAAATTCTGTCCGCCGTATGTATCAGCGGTCTTACACTGGAGGTAATTTTTCACGTCCTTGCCGACAATTACTTAAAACACGATATTATTATTGGGTGCGAAATTTTAAGCCAAGGCTTCGACGTACTCATGACGCGCAATAGCCTCGATATTTGTAAGTCGAAAACGGTTAATGTCTGTAATAATATCGCCGAACCTGCGATCGATCTCAATGATGTAGACACCGAGGTACTCGGCGACGATAAAGACCGATAGATTTCCATTCTCGGCAGATTCAAAAACTCGTTCATCACGGGTTTCCCACGTACCCGCGTAAATACGGGTCAATTAGAAATACGGTTGATCGACCCTAACATCACCGTCCAAAGAAGCCCCTATAGACTTAGCGAGGAAGAGCGGAGAATCGTACGAGCGCGAATCAGCGAACTACTCAGAGCTAACATTATAAGACCTAGCAATTCGCCGTTCGCGAGCCCCATGCTACTCGTGAAGAAAAAGGACGGTTCGGATAGATTGTGCGTAGATTTTCGAGCGTTGAATAAGAATACGGTCGCGGACCGGTACCCCCTACCCCTTATCGCGGACCAAATCGCGAGGTTACAAACGGCGAAATACTTCATTAGCCTGGACATGGCCAGCGGGTTCCACCAAATTCCTATACATCCTAATTCGGCGGAATACACGGCGTTCGTTACACCCGACGGGCAGTACGAGTACGTAACGATGCCGTTCGGATTGAAAAATGCACCGTCTGTTTTTCAGAGGGCCATTTTCAATGCCCTGGGTGACCTTGCGTATTCCTACGTCGTTGTCTATTTGGATGACGTCCTAATTATCGCCGACTCAATAGATCAAGCCTTAGAGAGGTTGGACATCGTGTTAAGTACCCTTGTAAACGCCGGGTTTTCGTTTAACTTTTCTAAGTGCTCTTTCCTGAAGACGTCGATACTTTATTTGGGATACGTAATCCAGAACGGAGAAGTCCGTCCCAACCCGGGTAAAGTATATGCCTTAAGCTCCCTACCCGCGCCGACGACCGTCACACAGCTCAGGCAGTTCATAGGGCTAGCCTCGTACTTTCGGAAGTTCATCCCTAAATTTTCACAATTGTTAAAACCCTTATACGCGCTTACGTCCGGCAGTAAAAATATAACATGGGCGGACAGGCACGAAAAAATAAGACAAGAGGTAATCTCCGTTCTGACCGACACACCGGTGTTAATGCTATTTGACCCCAATTACCCAATAGAATTACATACCGATGCTAGCTCCGAAGGATTTGGGGCTATTTTGATGCACAAGGTGGAAGGTAAAAATCGAGTAGTAGAATACTATAGTAAAAGAACCAGCCTCACGGAATCCAGATATCACTCTTATGAACTCGAAACATTAGCTGTTGTAAACGCCATAAAACATTTCCGCCACTACCTGCACGGACGGGAATTTCTTGTCGTCACGGACTGCAATTCACTAAAGGCGTCTAAGAGCAAAGTACATTTGAATGACAGGGTACACAGGTGGTGGGCTTACTTGCAAACGTTTACCTTCGACATTGTGTATCGGGAGGGCAAGCGAATGGCCCACGTAGATTTCTTTTCGCGTAATCCCACAGGCGTTGACCCTATTAGATTCGACAAAATCAAAGAGAAAATGGTTAATCTGGCCGAAATTTCGGAAGACTGGCTACTAGCCGAACAACGTCGTGACCCCCAAATTTCGGGAATTGTCGAAAAATTGCAAAATGATGAGCTCGCGGAAGACATCGCGAATACTTACGAATTACGGTCCGGTACTCTCCGCCGGAAAATTCAAAGAAGAGGCAGGACTCTCAGTTTACCTATTGTTCCAAGAGGGTTTAGGTGGTCCGTTATTAACCATGTGCATCAGTCAATTATGCACTTGAGTTGGGATAAGACGCTCGAGAAACTGTACGAGTATTACTGGTTCGAAGGAATGGCGAAGTACGTTCGCAAGTTCGTAGAGAACTGCCATGCTTGTAGAGTTTCGAAGGCTAGTTCAGGTAAGATACAAGCCGAACTGCATCCCATACCCAAGGCTAGCATACCTTGGCACACGGTCCACATGGATATAACGGGCAAGCTGAGTGGTAAAAGCGATTCGAAGGAGTACGTCATTGTGTTGATCGACGCCTTCACTAAATTCGTATACCTGCATCATACTCGTAGGATAGATTCTTTTAACACCATTAAAGCGCTTAAACCCGCTATATTTTTATTCGGGAGTCCCTGTCGGATAATAGCGGACCAGGGAAGGTGTTTTACGGGTAAAGAATTTCGCGAGTTCTGCGAAAGCAAACGAATTAAAGTTCACTTGATAGCGACCGGTGCCAGTAGGGCTAACGGACAAGTAGAACGTGTTATGGGCACGTTGAAAAATATGTTCACGACAGTAGAGACGACCGGGCGGCCGTGGCAAGACGCGATTGGGGAAATGCAGCTAGCGTTGAACTGCACCGTCAACCGCGTGACTAATTCGAGCCCCTTACAACTACTAATCGGTAGATCGGCGAGACCGTATGACCTATTGCTACCCGACAATATTGAAGAAAAAGAAGTCGATATCTCCGATGTAAGGCAGCAGGCCGTACAGAACATAGAAAGTAACGCCCAATACGACAAAGAAAGATTTGATAGGAACAAAGCTAAAGTGGTTAGGTTTAACCTCGGCGACTTCGTACTACGTAAGAACGAGGAAAGAAACCAAACCAAGCTAGAGCCGAAATTCAAGGGTCCATTTGTAATAACCGAGATTTTGGAAGGAGATAGATATATTCTAAAAACGCTAGACGGTAAACGATCTTATAAAGACAGTCACGACAGATTAAGAAAAATGCCGGACAGTCGCGTTTCCGCTGAGTTAGACGTCGGTAGTAACGGCAATAACAGTGACCACGACGACATGAGTACCTCGATCTCGGAAGATCCTTAGCACAAAGACCGTAGCACCTTACGGAGTATGTTATGAAGCTCGGTAAAGGCGCAAGTGATGTGTTCACGCGCACCATGAGCTACAGCGTTACGAAGTTTGGTGCGGTCGTGCGATCTAGAAAAACGAGATCCATTGGGGTACGAAATCGAGACTGGTCCATTTCGCCGTTATGACCCAACTGATAACCCACAGGATGCAACTAGCACTTCCAATATTAATTACAACGTTACTAATTCATGTTCTCTTCTATTCCTTTTGTTGTCAAACCTCCGAACAAAATTTTATTGTTACACTGGACCCTCAGCTTATTTAGACATTAAGTTAAATTGTAAACAATGTTAATTGTACCGAGACTAACGTTAAGAAAACTCTCAATATTGTAGCTACACCCGAGGACGTGTGATAGTCAGAATGGCCGTGTCGGAGATGAAAGAACGCCGGAGCTCTTCCTTGGATTCGCGGGAATACCGCAACTCTGTAACTTGGATTAAACGAATGCCGCTCCGATTGTTCGAGATTTATGATCATGAGCTTGGGCTCGAGGCGACAATCAGTCGCCGAACGTAGCCGCGGTCAAAGGGATGAACGTTTTATCTAACAAAGGCACAGAGTAACTCTATACCTCTCCTTAAAAGAAATAGTCGTAGCGATACGTGGCAGTAAATACTTCAATAGTTTCTATCCCGCGGCCCGCCACACGCAGATTTTGTCCTTCGGGTAAGATGATCGCCGGGTGTCGGCATGCCTTTGTGGCGTATGTTTAGTTAACGTAAGGACCCGCTATAGATCTTAAGATTTAGTCAAGCGAAGTCCGTCAAATAGACTTTGTTGCAACTACGGGAAGATAGGAGAAACCTATCCTCCACGAGCGTTGCCCCCCGTCAACAACCTCCCCTCAAGGGCGGCCAGCATCTCTTTCAAAACGCCGATATGGAGATCGACCAATTAGCAACAGCGCTAATTTCCCTCTCCTTTGGAACGAAAGCTTTCTTTGACGAATCCGAGGATCTCATATCCTTAGACCCACCCAATATAGTTTTCCTCGACGACATCGTCGAGACGGAGATTCATTCTTTCGTACGATCTCATCGACGAATGACAGTGCCACCTTACAACCAGCGAATACATCACATCTAGTTAATAAAGAGTTAGACTTGAACTGTGCGAGAACATACGTTTACCATCCCGTGACCGCGGATTCGTTTCGAACCTAAGGTCATCATCACTAGTGCGTAATCTTGTTAATAAGCCCGTGCTAATAAACTCTCCATTGTATGACGGCAATGGCTAATTCCAATGAAAATTCATTAAACGCCCAACCCCATAATCCTGACTTTAATCCGACATATATATATATATGTATGTATACGTTATTAAACCATTAAAACGCAAAGAAATAAATATATAGAATTACATTTCTACGAACCTAGAGAATTATATACGAAATCCACATTATGGAATATTCAACCAATTAACGATCCGAGAAACAATGAGAATAACAATACGCGCACATATACATGTGCATATATATATTTTACATAATGGAAAATTACATTGTGAAATGTATATATATATACACATATTATTATATCGAACAACTACTCATCTAATATACAAAACCACCTTGTAAAAATTACATTACTGAACATTCAACTAAACCAACTGAAGATTTAGTATAATAATATATAATAATATAATAATATATATATACATAGATATGTGAAATAGCGTTGTATATAACGGGAAACAATACAAATGTCCCACGACTTCTTCAACAACTTCGACTCTTTGTTCCTGCCGACAACACCTCACACGATGACTGCGTCTTCTAGGGCCACTTACGGATTCTTTACAATTCTTCTTTTTCTTGCACTGAAATATCATATGCAGTGAATAAAACACGAAAGAAGCAGGATGAACCAAATAAAAGAAATCATAACAAGATACACACCGAGACAGTCCGCATGGGAACCTCTGACAAAGATACCTCCGTATCTATCATTAAACGCATAATAATCAAGATGCACAAACCTCATTTGGAAGTCGGCACCACTCACAGCGTGCCAATGCAAGGGAGGAAAACGAATGAAATTGTATTTCGTGAAGACGTTTCACCACTTTCCATAGATCAGAAACTGGAGTTACACAACTAATAACCTAATAACAAGAAAGTAATATAAAATATACACGATTTAATATATAGCAAATATGGACATATAAATCTACAAGGAGCAAAATATATCTCATATTGTCAAATAAAACCAAATTGTCAATAGATCATCAGGACACGACGCCAACGAAGGTGCCACTGTGCCTACTTGGGTGGAAAACCGCCCCTTCAGCATCATCCTTCGCACATATTCACACACGCACGTCGATCACGTCATCTCGTACCATTCACATATCTTCTTCCTCTTGCGCTAAAACAAATTCACAAGTTTAAGGAAACAAACAACATGCGAAACGAGACAGAATACTAAAAACACACTCACACAGTTCGCACAGGTGCGGACGCTTTTGTGTCCATGACTCAACATAACCTGTAGTCATCAAACTCCACGTTCTCTCATGGAAACTCTAAAAACCTGCAGCATTGCGATCCCCACCGGAACGAACTGTCACGTGACTGTCATCCCATTGGGGATGTCATTATAAAAAGCGTAGCGACACAATTCAAATCAGAGTAATTGTTAGCGGGTCAGTTGAATAAAGGAATAGAAGAGAGTAATTGTTAGCGTTCGGGAGAATTTAGCGAAAAATAAAGAAGAGTCAGATTAATTGTTAGCGTTAGCGTTAGCGATTAATTGTTAGTGGTTCAGTTAGAACAATCAGAGTAATTGTGAAAAGAGAGTAACTGCCATTAGTTGGTTCAGTTAGAATATAGTCAGAGAAATTGTTAGCGTTCGGGAGAATTTAACGAAATTAAAGAAGAGTAATTCAGTTAGAATAAAGAAATAGGATAGAGCAATTGTGATTAGTTGGTTCAGGAGAATTTAGCGAAAATAAGGAGAGTAATTGTTAGTCGTTCAATTGAATTTGAGTGAGTCTGATATCAGTTCGTTCAGTTGATTTAATTAGAATTTAAGTTAGGATTAGAGAATAATTGTTCGTTCCAGTTCGAGTTTAAGAATTACGAGATATAAATGTTATTAGTCAGTTCGAATTATAAAATAATTGTTATTAGTCAGTTAGAATCAAAACAATAGTTGGCTCAAGTTTTTGTGTTAGAATTTCGAATTGTTAAACACGTCCGGACACACTGTTGTTTACACTGTTCAAATTAAATAAAGATTAAAACGAAAAATTATAGAAGTGTCGATCTTTGTAAAACCGGAATCACCCCAGCGGCCTGCCCGTTCATCAGCGGAGACCAACGTCAGGTGAGTTAACTTTAATTATTATTAATAACTAATAATTAAAATAATAAATAATATCAATGATTAGTATAATTCGTCATTAATTCCGCCTGTAATAATTATTTATAATATAATTGTTTATTCCAAACAATCCTCACCCGTGCTAGTATTCCTGCGCATAGCAGGTTAGCCGAAACGTGGAGATTGTTGACCAGTGGCCTAAACTCCGATCAACGCTACATAATCTAACAAGAAATATCTAATTGAAACAGTCCTTAGACTGTTTCTGGTGGCAGCGACTACTACATTGTTTAAAATTTCAAAATTTGGATAGCGAAACGTAACACCTTATATCGTATAACGATTTAAACTATTACGTTATAACGCATAACCTTATATTGCGTCACTATATCACTTATAACGTTATATTGCATCACTATATCGCTTATAACGTTATATTGCATCACTATATCACTTATAACGTTATATTGCTTCACTATATGAAGCGTAACGTTATATACTAGTACGTTATAACGCATAACGTTATATTGCAACACTATATGACGTATAACGTTATGGAGTATTACGTTTTAACGTATAACGTTATTTACTATTACGTTATAACGGATAACGATATATTTTATCACTATGTGACGTATAACGTTATATACTATTACGTTATAAGGTATAACGTTATATTGCATCACTATATCACTTATAACGATATAATGCATCATTATATGAAGTGCAACCCTATATACTATTACGTTATAAGGTATAACAATATATTGCACCACTATATGACGTATAACGTTATGGAGTATTACGTTTTAACGTATAACGTTATACACTATTACGTTAGAACGCATAACGTTATATTGCATCACTATATCACTTATAACGTTATATTGCACCACTATATGACGTATAACATCATATACTATTACGTTAGAACCTATAACGTTATGCTACGTTACTGTATGACGTATAACGATATATACTATTACGTTATAAGGTATAACGATATAGTGCATCATTATGTGACGTATAACGTTATATACCATTACGTTATAATGCATAATGTTATATTGCATCACTATATGACGTATAACGTTATATACTATTACGTTATAACGTATAGCGATATATTTCATCACTATATCATAACTATGTGACACTATGTGACGGATAACGTTATATACTATTACGTTATTACATATAACGTTATACTGCATCACTATATGACGTATAACGTCATATACTGTTATAACGTATAACGTTATATTGCATGACTATATGACGTATAACGTTATGGAGTATTACGTTACAACGTATAACGATATATTGCATCACTACGTGACGTATAACGTTATATACTATTACGTATAGTGCATAACGTTCTAATGCATCACTATATGACGTATAACGTTATATACAATTACGTAATAACGGATAACGATATATTTCATCACTATGTGAAGCATAAAGTTATATTCTATTACGTTATTACCTATAACGTTATACTGCATCACTAGATGACGTATAACGTTATGGAGTATTACCTTACAACCTATAACGTTATACTGCGTCACTATATGACGTATAACGTTATATACTATTACGTTATAAGGTATAACGATATATTGCATCACTATATGAAGTATAACCTTATATACTATTACGTTATAAGGAATAACGATATATTGCTTCACTATATGAAGTATAACCTTATATACTATTACATTATAAGGTATAACGATATATTGCACCACTATATGCCGTATAACGTCATATAGTATTACGTTATAACCTATAACGTTGTACTGCATCACTATATGACGTATAACGTTATATACTATTACGTTATAATGTATAACGTTATATTGCATCACTATATGATGTATAACTTTTATACTATTACGTTATAACTTATAACGATATATTGCATTACTATATGACGTATAACGTTATGGAGTATTACATTTTAACGTATAACGTTATATTGCATCACTATATGACGTATAACGTTATGTACTATTACGTTATAACGGATAACGATATATTTCATCACTATGTGACGTATAACGTTATATACTATTACGTTATAATGTATAACGTTATATACTATTACGTTATAATGTATAACGTTATATTGCATCACTATATGATGTATAACTTTTATACTATTACGTTATAACTTATAACGATATATTGCATTACTATATGACGTATAACGTTATGGAGTATTACATTTTAACGTATAACGTTATATTGCATCACTATATGACGTATAACGTTATGTACTATTACGTTATAACGGATAACGATATATTTCATCACTATGTGACGTATAACGTTATATACTATTACGTTATTACCTATAACGTTATACTGCACCACTACATGACGTATAACGTCATATACTGTTATAACGTATAACCTTATATTGCATTACTATATGACGTATAACGTTATGGAGTATTACGTTACAACGTATTACGATATATTGCATCACTAAGTGACGTATAACGTTATATACTATTACTTTATAAGGTATAACGATATAATGCGTCACTATATGAAGTAGAACCTTATATACTATTACTTTATAAGGTATAACGATATATTGCATCACTATATGAAGTATAACATTATATACTATTACGTTACAAGGTATAACAATATATTGCACCACTATATGACGTATAACATCATATAATATGATATACTATTTATACGTTATAACCTATGACGTTGTACTGCATCACTATATGACGTATAACGTTACATACTATTACGTTATAAGGTATAACGTTATATTGCATCACTATGTCACGTCCCGCGTTCCGCACGTGACGCCACGAACCAATAACTTATGAATAATTAAACACGACCAATAATAATAAATTAACTAATAACTAACCAATCAAAATAAAAAGAATTATACGACAGACAATCAAAATGAAATAAATGAATCAATAAGAAGAAACACTACAACCAATCAGCAATGACGTATAAAATACAAATAAAATGAAATAATTAAATGAACCAATAAATAAAACAAGCCGCGATTCAAATGTATGAGATTTCTCTGCGAAAACACATGTATATACACACACGTGTATGCATATCTGTGTGTGTGACCTACTTCGTGAATCTGAATAATTGGTAATCTAATAAAATATAAAAGAAATAAAATATACTACACTACATCAACATTCTAATAAAAGTGAAAATTGTATACAAGATTACTCTGCGACACACACATATATAGATATACACATGCGTACGCGTATCTTTGGGAAAAATTCATAATATATATATATATATATATATATATATGTATGTATACGTTATTAAACCATTAAAACGCAAAGAAATAAATATATAGATTTACATTTCTACGAACCTAGAGAATTATATACGAAATCCACATTATGGAATATTCAACCAATTAACGATCCGAGAAACAATGAGAATAACAATACGCGCACATATACATATGCATATATATATTTTACATAATGGAAAATTACATTGTGAAATGTATATATATATATACACATATTATTATATCGAACAACTACTCATCTAATATACAAAACCACCTTGTAAAAATTACATTACTGAACATTCAACTAAACCAACTGAAGATTTAGTATAATAATATATAATAATATAATAATATATATATATACATAGATATGTGAAATAGCGTTGTATATAACCGGAAACAATACAAATGTCACACGACTTCTTCAACAACTTCGACTCTTCGTTCCTGCCGACAACACCTCACACGATGACTGCGTCTTCTAGGGCCACTTACGGATTCTTTACAATTCTTCTTCTTCTTGCACTGAAATATCATATGCAGTGAATAAAACACGAAAGAAGCAGGATGAACTAAATAAAAGAAATCATAACAAGATACACACCGAGACAATCCGCATGGGAACCTCTGACAAAGTATCTATCATTAAATGCATAATAATCAAGATGCACAAACCTCATCTGGAAGTCGACACCACTCACAGCGTGCCAATGCAAGGGAGGAAAACGAATGAAATTGTATTTCGTGAAGACGTTTCACCACTTTCCATAGATCAGAAACTGGAGTTACACAACTAATAACCTAATAACAAGAAAGAAATATAAAATATACACGATTTAATATATAGCAAATATGGACATATAAATCTACAAGGAGCAAAATATATCTCATATTGTCAAATAAAACCAAATTGTCAAAAGATAATCAGGACACGACGCCAACGAAGGTGCCATTGTGCCTATTTGGATGGAAAACCGCCATTTCAGCATCATCCCTCGCACATATTTACACACGCACGTCGATCACGTCATCTCGTACCATTCACATATCTTCTTCCTCTTGCGCTAAAACAAATTCACAAGTTTAAGGAAAGAAACAACATGCGAAACGAGATAGAATACTAAAAATACATACTCATACAGTTCGCACAGGCGCGGACGCTTTTGTGTCCATCACTCAACATAACCTGTAATCATCAAATTCACGTTCTCTCATGGAAACTCTAAAAACCTGCAGCATTGCGATTCCCACCGGAACGAACTGTCACGTGACTGTCATCCCATTGGGGATGTCATTATAAAAAGCGTAGCGACACAATTCAAATCGGAGTAATTGTTAGCGGGTCAGTTGAATAAAGGAATAGAAGAGAGTAATTGTTAGCGTTCGGGAGAATTTAGCGAAAAATAAAGAAGAGTTAGATTAATTGTTAGCGTTAGCGTTAGCGATTAATTGTTAGTGGTTCAGTTAGAACAATCAGAGTAATTGTTAGCGGGTCAGTTGAATAAAGGAATAGAAGAGAGTAATTGTTAGCGTTCGGGAGAATTTAGCGAAAAATAAAGAAGAGTCAGATTAATTGTTAGCGTTAGCGTTAGCGATTAATTGTTAGTGGTTCAGTTAGAACAATCAGAGTGATTGTGAAAAGAGAGTAACTGCCATTAGTTGGTTCAGTTAGAATATAGTCAGAGAAATTGTTAGCGTTCGGGAGAATTTAACGAAATTAAAGAAGAGTAATTCAGTTAGAATAAAGAAATAGGATAGAGCAATTGTGATTAGTTGGTTCAGGAGAATTTAGCGAAAATAAGGAGAGTAATTGTTAGTCGTTCAATTGAATTTGAGTGAGCCTGATTTAAGTTGAGTTGATTTAAGAGAATTCGTTCAGTTGATTTAATTAGAATTTAAGTTAGGATTAGAGAATAATTGTTCGTTCCAGTTTGAGTTTAAGAATTACGAGATATAAATGTTATTAGTCAGTTCGAATTATAAAATAATTGTTATTAGTCAGTTAGAATCAAAACAATAGTTGGCTCAAGTTTTTGTGTTAGAATTTCGAATTGTTAAACACGTCCGGACACACTGTTGTTTACACTGTTCAAATTAAGTAAAGATTAAAACGAAAAATTATAGAAGTGTCGATCTTTGTAAAACCGGAACCACCCCAGCGGCCTGCCCGTTCATCAGCGGAGACCAACGTCAGGTGAGTTAACTTTAATTATTATTAATAACTAATAATTAAAATAATAAATAATATCAATGATTAGTATAATTCGTCATTAATTCCGCCTGTAATAATTATTTATAATATAATTGTTTATTCCAAACAATCCTCTCCCGTGCTAGTATTCCTGCGCATAGCAGGTTAGCCGGAACGTGGAGATTGTTGACCAGTGGCCTAAACTCCGATCAACGCTACATAATCTAACAAGAAATATCTAATTGAAACAGTCCTTAGACTGTTTCTGGTGGCAGCGACTACTACATTGTTTAAAATTTCAAAATTTGGATAGCGAAACGTAACAATATATATATATATATATATAGATAAAAATTTTGGTGGCAGCGGTGGGATACGCTCCACGGAGGATTACAGTTGGTATAAACAATAATATACGCTCATAGGTTTAAAGTTTTTTCAATTTATTAACTGAAACATACACATAAACATATACAAAAAGAAAGGAAAAAAAAACATGGCGGTCGCACGAGACTCACTAAACGAGGACACGATTACGTTGTTGTCGGAAAAATTGAAAGCGTGGGACGAGAATTTTCGCGTACTAACCGACATTAATGCATGTCTAAGCAGAGTGGAAGAAGACCTGCGTGCAAGTAGGGAATCGAGAGATACCGAAATTCCCACATCGACGCCGTTAATTCCGCGAGGAATAAGACCCATTAATGATAATTTTCAACCAATTAAACTAAAAGACACGATCAAGTCAGTGCCAGTGTTCGACGGCCATCGACCACCGGTATTTCAATTTTTAAGGGCATGCGAACGAGCTCGAAGATTCGTGCCGCCGACGCAGAATCGTCCGACACCTCCGAATAATTATAATGGAAACAACACTCGTCCCCTATACGATAGTAACAACATCAGAAACAACCGCCAGGATCGAAGATTCGTGCCGCCGACGCAGAATCGTCCGACACCTCCGAATAATTATAATGGAAACAACACTCGTCCCCTATACGATAGTAACAACATCAGAAACCACCACCAGGATTGGAGATTTGTATCGCCGTCGTGGAATCGTCTAAGCGACCCGGGAATAGAGAAAGATATTAGGAAAAGAGCAAGAGCAATAACCTGGAAAGAAAAATGCGTAGATAAACATCTCAAAAGAGATCCAAGTCAAAGGAGGGATGCTGATTATTTGAAACAACCAACCTTCCAATACAAACACTGTTCCGTTGCTGCGATAAAAGACGATGTTACTTTAAGTAGCAAGAGGACGCACGGCACCACAGATGAAATCATGAGTGAAAAATCTCCCGAATCCCCAGCCAAAATAAACAACACTAATATCAAAGAACTTTCAGAAGAGGCAGAAACTAGGAAATTGAACGACGAAACGAAAGGCGACGTTTATCCCCTGCCTAATATCACGGTTGACACGGCAAGAATACAAAAGCAAGGTTCCACGAATTTTGTGAACGTTTCAAATATAATACGAAAAGAGATAGCGAGCGTATCACCCTCAAAAACTTCTATAAAACCATCAGAAAGTAACTTTATCGAACTCAAAGTCAAGCCATTAAATTCTAAGAAAACTCAGACTATAGAGAATAAAAGTATAGCCATCCCTAAACCCAAAACAGAATCTATAAGCAAAAAGGTTTGTAATAAAAATTCAAAGAATAATTCTAAATCTACTGAAAATATTCCTAAACGTCCCATACAAGTATCACCGGGTGTTGGACTCAGATTCGGACGTCGACCTTTCCGGATGGTTTCAATAGAAATAAAAGAAACCTCAAATACTCCTACCGCGAGAATAGTCTCCCCGGATTTGAAAACGAAGGCGAATCTACTGCTAGACTCCGGATCAGAAATTAATATTATCAAGAAACCTGCCTTACCCGAGTCAGCGATCATCAACGAGCAAGAGATAATTGAAGTTCGAGGAATTACGGCAACGAGCCTGGTCACCCTAGGGCAGACAATAATACAGGTTGCGGGCCACCCCGTTACTTTCCATGTAGTTGATGATTCCCTGCTGATCAATCAAGACGGAATCTTAGGTTCCGAATTTTTTGCAAAATACAGAGCCCGTTTGGATTACGGGCAAAAACATATCAAATGGGGGGATATCTACATCCCGTTTGATACAAAAGAAAAGATAATTGTGCCGAAACGAAGTTCGGTACCCTGTACCATAAATATCGCAAATCCGGAGGAAATTGAGGGATTCATCCCCAAAATCGAACCGATTAAGGGAGTCTATTTCGGAAATGCGGTCGTGAAAAACCATAAGGGACGTGGTTATTTAAGAATAATTAATACCACCTCGAGGGATTACGAATTTACCGTACCCACAATAGTAATAAAAAAATTTGCAACTCCTACTCCGCCCTCTCATACTACGTGCAACGCCGTTTCAGCATCTGAGGGAAATAGGTTCGACAAAATAATGGAATTATTGCGACTAGAGCATTTAAATGAAGAAGAAAAGAGGAACGTCGAAGCGCTAATACGGAAGAATCAAGATAGATTTCATCTCCCAGGGGAGACACTAGAAGGAACAGACGTTTTACAACACGAAATTGCTACCACAGATGAGATACCGATCAATGTTAAACAATACCGGTATCCTCCCGTACATCGGGAAGAAATAAACCGCCAGATTCAAGAACTACTAGAAACGGACGTTGTGGAATCATCGACATCTCCGTATAACTCCCCATTATGGATCGTGCCGAAGAAACCGGACTCTCAAGGTAATAAACGATGGAGAATGGTTATTGATTACAGGAAATTAAATGACAAAACAATAGGCGATGCCTATCCACTACCCAATATCACTGAAATATTGGACCAATTGGGAAGTGCGAAATACTTTTCCACGTTCGATCTAGCATCTGGGTTCCACCAAATCCGTATGTCATCGAAAGATGCCCACAAAACTGCATTCTCGACGCCATATGGTCATTTTCAGTTCAAACGAATGCCTTTCGGACTGAAAAATGCACCAGCAACGTTCCAGCGGTTGATGAATTCGATACTGTCAGGGTTGCAAGGAATAGAGCTGTTCGTTTATCTGGATGATATAGTAATTTATTCCACATCCATTCACGAACATGAGATTAAATTTAATCGACTTATGGACAGATTACAGAGAGCTAAATTGCAACTGCAACCGGACAAGTGCGAATTCTTACGGCACGAAGTAAAATATTTGGGACATGTAATCAGTGAGAATGGAGTTAAACCTGACCCAAAGAAAATCGAGGCAGTTTCAAACTTTCCACGGCCAAGGAAATCAAAAAATGTTAAACAATTTTTGGGATTAGCTGGATATTACCGAAGGTTCATACCCAATTTCTCCAAGGTTGCGAAACCATTGACGCAATTACTAAAAAAGGACGTTGCGTTCAAGTGGACGGAAAACCAAGAAGATGCATTCAACACCTTGAAAACAGCCCTTATAACAGAACCCATTTTGCAGTACCCGGACTTCTCTCAACCATTCAATCTCACGACAGACGCATCTGGATATGCCGTGGGCGGCGTACTAAGCCAAGGACCTATCGGAAAAGACCTACCGATCGCATACGCCTCAAGATTATTGAACCCCGCCGAACAAAATTATTCCACGATAGAAAAGGAATGCCTAGCGATCGTTTACAGCGCAATGCACTTCCGACCGTATTTGTACGGGAGAAAATTCACCATTATAACCGATCATAAACCTCTGGTGTGGATGCATTCTATCAAAGATCCTACTTCAAGAATTTGGAAGTGGAAACTAAAATTGGCGGATTTCGAATTCGACATTATACACAAAGAAGGTAAGGCAAACGCGAATGCAGACGCCTTATCTAGAAACCCCCCTGAGGTTTGTTTGCCAATCAGGAAAAGAGAGGAAGATTCACCGAGTCGATATCCCGCACCCAAGAGATTTGAACTAGACACACTAACCGAAGACTCCCCCACGTTTGAAGTTAAACCACGCGAACTATCGCAACACAATAGACCAGGAAAACAAGAAAAAATTTCCATTCGAAAACACGTCACCATAGGAGAAACACCCACAAAACATTTTGACCACGCATTAGCCGAAATCGACGTAAACACAGACGAGGAAACAATCACTCAAGAGATAACCGACATCGATAAAACGAATGAAGAAGAACCCCCTATAACAATTTCCGAACCAATTCAGCAACAAGGAAAGGACGCAATGCCTGCGGTACTTTCAGAGCTAAGAATCTTGGAAACGCGAGACTCGATTACGAGAGTAAACGACCATAGAATAATATTCGTCGATATACATGGCACTCCGATAGATAAAGGGGCCTTAGAAATAAAGGAAGCAGGAAAACTGCCGTATTATAGAGATTTAATGTTGGGAAGAGTAATGTTGAATCAAGATTCCGGAAAATACATCGTGTCCCTACCCGTAAAGGAAGAAGGAAACTCTCCAATAACGCCAGAAAATATATCGAACTCATTGAAATCTTTACTGGATGTGGTAAAAGAAAACCAATTAACGTCCTTTAGCATCAGCAAAACAAACCTGGAAGAAATACCTTGGCGATATACAATCAGGAAACTGAAAGAAGTATTCATGGGAGAAACCATAGCTATTACCATCTGTACCGGGGAAATAATTATCCCACCGGTGGAAGCGCGAAGCAACATAATACGAGAAAAGCACGAATCACCTGTAGCAGGACATAAGGGAGTAACAAAAACTTACCAAAGAGTACGACAATACTACTATTGGAAAACCATGAAGAAAGAAATCCAGGAATACGTGAGAACATGCAAAGAATGCCAATTGAAAAAGTTAACCAGAATAAAAACAAGGCAACCCATGGTGCTCACAGACACACCAGGTAAAGCGTTCGATAAAATTAGTATGGATATCGTCGGTCCATTACCACAGACACAAAAGGGAAATAAATACATATTAACTATCCAAGACTTACTGACAAAATATTCAATCGGGATCCCGATGGCAGGAATCTCTTCGGCCGAGATAGCTGACGTTTTCGTAAAACAATTCATTTGCCGATTCAGTTCACCGAGGGCTATCCTTACTGATCAGGGAGCAAATTTTACATCCTCGCTGATGAAAAAGGTAGCAAAAAGATTTCGCATAAAAAGGTATACCACGTCAGCATACCATCCACAAAGCAACGGCTCCATCGAAAGATCTCACCACGTATTAACTGAATACCTCAACCTGTACATCGAAAATTCCAGAAACTGGAACGAATGGGTGGAATTAGCCATGTTCTCCTACAATACCTCCGTACACGAAGGAACAAAATTCTCCCCACACGAACTAGTCTTTGGGCACTTAGCCAGAGAACCTACTGGCGAGATGATAACCGAGGAGAATATGGAACCAACATATGCAGAGTATCTCAGAGACCTGTTCGATAAAATCGTCACCGTTCAACAAATGGCAAGAGAAAATCTGATAAAATCCAAATTAAAGTCAAAAGAATACTATGACAGACGAATCAACCCGCAAAATTTCAAAATAGGAGATCTAGTATATCTATTAAAGGAACCCAGAAGAGGAAAATTTTCCGACCAATATTCGGGACCGCATAGAGTGTTAGAAATTTTAGAAAACCAAAACGTCATGATTGAAGTGAAAGGGATTCCGCGAACAGTGCACTTAAATAAGTTAAAATTAGCGCATAACCGAAATAAACAATAAACGAAACGTTTTCAGAAGGTAACACAGTACAGTAGTATGTAGTGTAGTGCTGCTCGTCGAATAATGCGGATAATGGAAACCTAAAAAGAAAAGGAAATTACTATGTACTTTCTAAACATTACTCAAATATAAAATGTATTAATTCAATAAAGTGATTAAAACGGCGAAAGTGAAAAGTACCTTGTGAACAATTAACTATTGTAAAAGGAAGTGTATATGCAAAGACAGGCCATAAGCCCATATTCGTAAAACATAACGTATGACAGCCATCTGAAACAAATGGAAGAATTAACCTCAATTACCTTAATACAAAATATAATAGTACTAAACGATTATAACAATATCGTGGTTAAACCAAAGTAAGTGCGACACTGCTTGTCGAATAGTGCAGATAGTGGAAACCTAAAAACAAAAGAAAGATTACTATTTGCGTTCTATAAAACTTGTTAATTCAATAACATAATTAAAGGCAGTGAAAGTAAAAAGTACCTAGTCCACAACTAATCATTGTAGAAGGAAGTGTACATGCAGGAATTCCGCAGAGATAAATTATGGATCCACTCCGTAGAACATAAAATACGACTGCCAGCTGAAACGAATGCAAGAACTGGCCTCAATTGCCTTGACATATATGAAAAGAAATAATACTATTAAAACTTACAACAAGATTGCCAATTACGTCGGGTAGGTGTCTTGCGTGAGCGACGTAGCGTGTAGACTTGGAGAATAAAGACGAAGTAACTATGAACAGTAATAATATAGTGTACAAGTTCTAATCTATAATACATGAATTAGTCTCGACTTACATTACATGATTATTATTATACCTCACATATAGAAACAGATTTGTAATGCACAATAGCGGTCGCTCACACAATGCACTACGTGCATATTGAATTAATTAACTAAATGATATGTTTATACTCACAAATATAGGATGAATAAAGGTATCTGTAGTAAGTATTTTGAATATAATGAAAACCGGATGATGCCTTACACACGGTAACGCAGCATCGAAGGAATAGGATTTGAGAAACTACAAACGGTAATAATTCAATAAACAAGTTTTAACCAATAATACATAGATTAGCTCAAAAAATTATACTATACAAATATGCAATAATAATAAATCACTAATAATAAATCACATAATTACTAAGTAACGACAGATTAATAGGGAAGATATAGAAATAGCTAATAAAATAGAAATAGGCTAGAAATTAATCAAGATAGATTAGCCGGGCATTAATAATCAAACATGATTAAAATTAGGAATTATCATATTGTGTTAAGCTATTACAGCATTACTATATTAAATTACGTATAAAGAAATAAGGTTATACTACACAGTGGTGACTGGTGACACTATGCACGCATTAGATTAAACCAATTAAACAAAAGCTACATAAATATAAACTACCTTATAATTAAACAGTGAAACGATTCTATTAGTAATTAATATTTTCGACAACGATATAATCCACACGCTATTACATTAAAATAACACACAGTATATATACACATATTACAACAAATACAAAACAATGTTAAATTAAACATACACATTACGACGAACACAAAACTAGACGTTGACACTTCACTAGAACGGAGTTGAAACTAAGTAACAAAACAATTATTACAATATCAAACAAATTTACAAAACACTACACTCTTATTTAAGACGTACACAAACATCCATTTTGGAAATCCGTCGCGAGCGTGAAGCAGATCTCACGCATGCGCAATGAACTACATGCAATAATTATACACACTAAAATAAATACAGAATAATATTATTCCCACTTCAATTATACGTCAACTGCTAAAATAAAGTCACAAATAATTAACAAATAAATAACAAAACCGCATGAATAAAATTCACCATATACTAGAGACATTCATGAACGGCCATCTTAGATTGTCACGAATAGGGAATAGTCCTTACGCACGCGCAATGAAACACATATACATAAATAATATTAATTTTATTTGAATTACACGTCACCTACTAAAATAAAGTTAAAAATAATTAACAGATAGATAATTAATTCGATATTGGCAAAAGTCACCACATATTAGGGACATCCACCACCAATCAACGCATGTATGTAGTAACTTTAATACCTTACAAATAAATTATATTTCTAATAAAAAAATGATAAAAAGACGGGTACGATAATCTAGACTTAGGCTATCGCGACCCATACGAAGACCCTCCAACACGTTTTTATGCACACAAATTCAAAGAGCGCGTTGTAGATTGTGTGAAATACAAATAACAAAACTCCAACCCGCGATATTTTGTCTGCAATGCATAAATGTCAATCTTAACACGACACAATAACCCCAAAGAAATCTTTTGATGTAAGGAATTGTAGTTCGCGCTGTTGCCCGTTAGGATGGACCAACAACCAATCGCAACTACATCTGCTACGATCAGTCAAATTTCCTTCGGAAATTTGAACACCAAGGACGGGGGTGTCACGTCCCGCGTTCCGCACGTGACGCCACGAACCAATAACTTATGAATAATTAAACACGACCAATAATAATAAATTAACTAATAACTAACCAATCAAAATAAAAAGAATTATACGACAGACAATCAAAATGAAATAAATGAATCAATAAGAAGAAACACTACAACCAATCAGCAATGACGTATAAAATACAAATAAAATGAAATAATTAAATGAACCAATAAATAAAACAAGCCGCGATTCAAATGTATGAGATTTCTCTGCGAAAACACATGTATATACACACACGTGTATGCATATCTGTGTGTGTGACCTACTTCGTGAATCTGAATAATTGGTAATCTAATAAAATATAAAAGAAATAAAATATACTACACTACATCAACATTCTAATAAAAGTGAAAATTGTATACAAGATTACTCTGCGACACACACATATATAGATATACACATGCGTACGCGTATCTTTGGGAAAAATTCATAATATATATATATATATATATATATATATGTATGTATACGTTATTAAACCATTAAAACGCAAAGAAATAAATATATAGATTTACATTTCTACGAACCTAGAGAATTATATACGAAATCCACATTATGGCATATTCAACCAATTAACGATCCGAGAAACAATGAGAATAACAATACGCGCACATATACATATGCATATATATATATTACATAATGGAAAATTACATTGTGAAATGTATATATATATATATACACATATTATTATATCGAACAACTACTCATCTAATATACAAAACCACCTTGTAAAAATTACATTACTGAACATTCAACTAAACCAACTGAAGATTTAGTATAATAATATATAATAATATAATAATATATATATATACATAGATATGTGAAATAGCGTTGTATATAACCGGAAACAATACAAATGTCACACGACTTCTTCAACAACTTCGACTCTTCGTTCCTGCCGACAACACCTCACACGATGACTGCGTCTTCTAGGGCCACTTACGGATTCTTTACAATTCTTCTTCTTCTTGCACTGAAATATCATATGCAGTGAATAAAACACGAAAGAAGCAGGATGAACTAAATAAAAGAAATCATAACAAGATACACACCGAGACAATCCGCATGGGAACCTCTGACAAAGTATCTATCATTAAATGCATAATAATCAAGATGCACAAACCTCATCTGGAAGTCGACACCACTCACAGCGTGCCAATGCAAGGGAGGAAAACGAATGAAATTGTATTTCGTGAAGACGTTTCACCACTTTCCATAGATCAGAAACTGGAGTTACACAACTAATAACCTAATAACAAGAAGGTAATATAAAATATACACGATTTAATATATAGCAAATATGGACATATAAATCTACAAGGAGCAAAATATATCTCATATTGTCAAATAAAACCAAATTGTCAAAAGATAATCAGGACACGACGCCAACGAAGGTGCCACTGTGCCTATTTGGATGGAAAACCGCCATTTCAGCATCATCCCTCGCACATATTCACACACGCACGTCGATCACGTCATCTCGTACCATTCACATATCTTCTTCCTCTTGCGCTAAAACAAATTCACAAGTTTAAGGAAACAAACAACATGCGAAACGAGATAGAATACTAAAAACACATACTCATACAGTTCGCACAGGCGCGGACGCTTTTGTGTCCATTACTCAACATAACCTGTAATCATCAAATTCACGTTCTCTCATGGAAACTCTAAAAACCTGCAGCATTGCGATTCCCACCGGAACGAACTGTCACGTGACTGTCATCCCATTGGGGATGTCATTATAAAAAGCGTAGCGACACAATTCAAATCGGAGTAATTGTTAGCGGGTCAGTTGAATAAAGGAATAGAAGAGAGTAATTGTTAGCGTTCGGGAGAATTTAGCGAAAAATAAAGAAGAGTCAGATTAATTGTTAGCGTTAGCGTTAGCGATTAATTGTTAGTGGTTCAGTTAGAACAATCAGAGTAATTGTTAGCGGGTCAGTTGAATAAAGGAATAGAAGAGAGTAATTGTTAGCGTTCGGGAGAATTTAGCGAAAAATAAAGAAGAGTCAGATTAATTGTTAGCGTTAGCGTTAGCGATTAATTGTTAGTGGTTCAGTTAGAACAATCAGAGTAATTGTGAAAAGAGAGTAACTGCCATTAGTTGGTTCAGTTAGAATATAGTCAGAGAAATTGTTAGCGTTCGGGAGAATTTAGCGAAAAATAAAGAAGAGTCAGATTAATTGTCAGCGTTAGCGTTAGCGATTAATTGTTAGTGGTTCAGTTAGAACAATCAGAGTGATTGTGAAAAGAGAGTAACTGCCATTAGTTGGTTCAGTTAGAATATAGTCAGAGAAATTGTTAGCGTTCGGGAGAATTTAACGAAATTAAAGAAGAGTAATTCAGTTAGAATAAAGAAATAGGATAGAGCAATTGTGATTAGTTGGTTCAGGAGAATTTAGCGAAAATAAGGAGAGTAATTGTTAGTCGTTCAATTGAATTTGAGTGAGTCTGATTTAAGTTGAGTTGATTTAAGAGAATTCGTTCAGTTGATTTAATTAGAATTTAAGTTAGGATTAGAGAATAATTGTTCGTTCCAGTTTGAGTTTAAGAATTACGAGATATAAATGTTATTAGTCAGTTCGAATTATAAAATAATTGTTATTAGTCAGTTAGAATTAAAACAATAGTTGGCTCAAGTTATTGTGTTACAATTTGGAATTGTTAAACACGTCCGGACACACTGTTGTTTACACTGTTCAAATTAAATAAAGATTAAAACGAAAAATTATAGAAGTGTCGATCTTTGTAAAACCGGAACCACCCCAGCGGCCTGCCCGTTCATCAGCGGAGACCAACGTCAGGTGAGTTAACTTTAATTATTATTGATAACTAATAATTAAAATAATAAATAATATCAATGATTAGTATAATTCGTCATTAATTCCGCCTGTAATAATTATTTATAATATAATTGTTTATTCCAAACAATCCTCTCCCGTGCTAGTATTCCTGCGCATAGCAGGTTAGCCGAAACGTGGAGATTGTTGACCAGTGGCCTAAACTCCGATCAACGCTACATAATCTAACAAGAAATATCTAATTGAAACAGTCCTTAGACTGTTTCTGGTGGCAGCGACTACTACATTGTTTAAAATTTCAAAATTTGGATAGCGAAACGTAACAGCATCACTATATCACTTATAACGTTATATTGCATCACTATATCGCTTATAACGTTATATTGTTCCACTATATCACTTATAACGTTATATTGCATCACTATGTCACTTATAACGTTTTATTGCACCGCTATATGACGTATAACGTCATATACTATTACGCTATAACCTATAACGTTGTACTGCATCACTATATGACGTATAACGTTATATACTATTACGTTATAAGATATAACGTTATATTGCATCACTATTTGACGTATAACGTTATATACTATTACGTTATAATGCATAACGTTATATTGCATCACTATATGAAGTATAACCTTATATACTATTACATTATATGGTATAACGATATATTGCACCACTATATGACGTATAACGTCATATACTATTACATTATAACTTATAACGTTATAGAGTATTACGCTATAACGTATGACTACATATTGCATCACTATATGACGAATAACGTCATACACTTTTACGTTATAACGTATAACGGTATATTGCATTACTATATGACGCATAACGTTATGGAGCATTACGTTACAACGTATAACGACATATTGCATGACTATGTGACGTATAACGTTATATACTATTGCGTTATAACCTATAACGCTATACTGCATCACTATATGACGTAGAACGTTATATACTATTACGTTATAACGTATAACGATATATTTCATCACTATGTGACGTATAACGTTATATACTATTACGTTATTACCTATAACGTTATACTGCATCACTATATGACGAATAACGTCATATACTGTTACGTTATAACGTATATCGTTATGTTGCATTACTATATGACGCATAACGTTATGGAGCATTACGTTACAACGTATAACGACATATTGCATGACTATGTGACATATAACGTTATATACTATTGCCCTATAACCTATAACGTTATACTTCATCACTATATGACGTATAACGTTACATACTATAACGTTATAAGGTATAACGATATATTGCATCACTATAAGAAGTATAACCTTATATACTATTACATCATAAGGTATAACGTTATATTGCATCACTATATCACTCATAACGATATATAGCATTCCTATATGACGTATAACGTTATGAACTATTACGTTATAACCTATAGTGTTATAGAGTACTACCTTATATCGTATACCGATTTATACTATTACTTATAACGCATAACGCTATATTGCATCACTATATCACTTCTAACGTTATATTGCATCACTATATCATTTATAACGTTATATTGCATCACTATATCACTTATAACGTTATATTGCATCACTATATGATGTATAACATTTATACTATTACGTTATAACTTATAACGTTACATTGCATTATTATATGACGTATAACGTTATGGAGTATTACGTTACAACCTATAACGTTATACTGCGTCACTATATGACGTATAACGTTATATACTATTACGTTATAAGGTATAACAATATATTGCATCACTATATGAAGTTTAACCTTATATACTATTACATTATAAGGTATAACGATATATTGCACCACTATATGACGTATAACGTCATAACGTTATAACCCATAACGTTGTACTCCATCACTATATGACGTATAACGTCATATACTATTACATTATAGCGTATAACGTTATAGAGTATTACCTTATATCTTATAACGATTTATACTATTACGTTATAACGCATGACGCTATATTGCATCACTATATCACTTATAACGTTATATTGCATCACTATTTCACTTATAACGTTATATTGTACCACTATATGACGTATAACGTCATATACTATTACGTTATAACCTATAACGTTGTACTGCATCACTATATGACGTATAACGTTATATACTATTACGTTATAACGTATAACGATATGTTGCATCACTATTTGACGTATAACGTTATGAAGTATTACGTTGTAACGTATAACGACATATTGCATCACTATTTGACGTATAACGTTATATACTATTACGCTATAATGCATAACGTTGATTAACTATATGATGTATAACGTTATATACTATTACGTTATAAGATATGACGATATATTGCATCACTATATGAAGTATAACCTTATATACTATTACATTATAAGGTATAACGATATATTGCACCACTATATGTCGTATAACGTCATATACTATCACGTTATAACCTATAACGTTATACTGCATCACTATATGACGTATAACGTTATATACTATTACGTTATATGGTATAACGGTATATTGCATCACTATATGAAGTACATCCTTATATACTATTACGTTATAACGCATAACGTTATATTGCATTACTATATCACTTATAACGTTATATTGTGCACTATATGACGTATAACGTCATATACTATTATGTTATAACCTATAACGTTGTACTGCATCACTATATGACGTATAACGTCATATACTGTTATAACTTATAACGTTATATTGCATGACTATATGACGTATAACGTTATGTAGTATTACGTTACAACGTATAACGATATATTGCATCACTATGTGACATATATCGTTATATGCTATTACGTTATAAGGTGTAACGATATATTGCATCACTATATCACTTGTAACGTTATATTGCACCACTATATGACGTATAACGTCATATACTATTACGTTATAACGTATAATGATGTACTGCATCACTATATGACGTATAACGTTTATACCATTACGTTATAACTTATAACAATATATTGCATCACTATATGAAGTATAACCTTATATATTATTACGTTATAACGCATAACGCTATTGCATCACTATATCACTAATTATGCTATATTGCATCACTATTTGACGTATAACGTCATATTCTGTTACGTTATAACGTATAACGTTATATTGCATCACTATATCACTTATAATGTTATATTGCATCACTATATGATGTATAACGTTCATACTATTAGGTTATAACTTATAACATTATATTGCATCACTATATGAAGTATAACCTTATATACTATTACGTTATAACGCATAACGTTATATTGCGTCACTATATCACTTATAGCGTTGTATTGCATTACTATGTGGCGTATAACGTTGTATACTATTACGTTATTAACTATAACGTTATACTGCATCACTATATGACGTATAACGTTATATACTATTACATTATAAGGTTTAACGATATACTGCATCACTATATGAAGTATAATGTTATATACTAGTACGTTATAACGCACAACGTTATGTTGCATCATTATAGGACGTATAACGTTATATATTATTGCGTTATAATGGATAACGTTATATTTCATCACTATTGGACATATTACGTTATATACTATTACGTTGTAACCTATAACGTTATAAGGTATAGCGTTATATAATAGTACGTTATAACCCATAACGTTATGTTGCATCACTATATCACTTATAACGTTATATTGCATCACTATATGAAGATTAACGTTACATACTAGTACGTTTTAACGCTTTACGTTATATTGCATCACTATATCACTTATAACGTTATATTGCATTACTATGTGGTGTATAACGTCATATACTATTACGTTATAAACTATAACGTTATACTGCATCACTATATGACATATAACGTTATATACTATTACGTTATAAGGTATAACGATATATTGCAACACTTTGTGACGTATAACGTTATATACTATTACGTTATACAGCAAATGTTATATTGCATCACTATATCACTTATAACGTTATATTGCATCACTATATCACATATAACGTTATATTGCATCATTATATGACGCATAACGTCATATACTATTACATTATAACGTATAACGTTATGGACTATTACGCTATAACTTATGACTACATATTGCATCTCTATATGACGAATAACGTCCTATACTGTTACGTTATAACGTATAACGTTATATTGCATTACTATATGACGTACAACGTTATGGAGCATTACGTTACAACGTATAACGACATATTGCATCACTATGTGTCGTATAACGTTATAGACTATTACGCTATAACGTATGACTACATATTGCATCACTATATGACGAATAACGTCATATACTGTTACGTTATAACTAATAACGTAATGTTGCTTTACTATATGACGTATAACGTTATGGAGTATTACGTTACAACCTATAACGTTATACTGCGTCACTATATGACGTATAACGTTATATACTATTACGTTATAAGGTGTAACGATATATTGCATTACTATATGAAGTATAACCTTATATACTATTACGTTATAAGGTATAACGAAATATTGCATCACTATATCACTTATAACGGTATATTGCATCACTATATGACGTATAACGTCATATACCGTTACGTTATAACGTATAACGTTATTTTGCATCACTATATCACTTATAACGTTATATTGCATCACTATATGACGCATAACTTTATATACTATTCGTTATAAGGTATAACGATATATTGCATCACTATGTGCCGTATGACGTTATATTTCACCACCATATGACGCATAACGTTTATACTATTACGTTATCACGTATAACGTTATATAGCATCACTATATGATGTATAACGTTATATACTATTACGTTATTACGTCTAACGCTATTTGCATTACTATATGACGTATAACGTTATATACTATTACGTTATAAGGTATAACGGTATGCTGCATCACTATGTAACGTATGACGTTATATAGCATCCCTATATGACGAATAACGTTATGAACTACTACGTTATAGCGTATAGCGTTATAGAGTATTACCATATATCGTATAACGATTTATACTATTACGCTATAACCCATCTCGTTATATTGCATCACTATATCACTTATAACGTTATATTGCATCACTATATGACGTATAACGTCATATACCGTTACGTTATAACGTATAACGTTATTTTGCATCTCTATATCACTTATAACGTTATATTGCGTTACTATATGACGCATAACTTTATATACTATTCGTTATAAGGAATAACTATATATTCCATCACCGCGTGACGTATAACGTTATATACTATTACGTTATAACGTATACCGATATATTGCACCACTATATGACGTATAACTTTATATTGCATCACTATATGACGTATAACGTTTATACTATTACGTTATAACGTATAACGTTATACTGCATCACTATATGACACATAACTTCATATACTGTTACGATATAACGCATAATGTTATATTGCATCACTATATCACTTATAACGTTATATTGCATCACTATATGATGTATAACGTTATATATTATTACGTTATATGGTATAACGATATATTGCATCTCTATATGACGTATAGCGTTATATACTATTACGTTATAACGTATAACGTTATATACTATTACGTTATAAGGTATAACGATATATTGGATCACTATGTGTCGTATAACGTTATATACTATTACGTTATAACGCATAACGTTATAGTGCATCACTATGTCATTTATAACGTTATATTGCACCACTAAACGACGTATAACATTATATACTATTACGTTATAATGTATAACGTTATATTGCGTCACTATAGGACGTATAACGTTATATTGCATCACTATATGACGTATAACGATATATTGCATCACTATATGACGTATAACGCTATATACTATTGAGCTATCACGTATAATGTTATGTACTATTACGTTATGACGTATAACGTCATATACTATTACGTAATAATGTATACCGTTTTATTGCATACCTATATGACGTATAACGCTATATACTATTGCGCTATCACGTATAATGTTATATACTATTACGTTATAACGTATAACATTATATTGCATCACTATTGGACTTACAACGATATATTGCATCACTATATGAAGTATAACGTTATATACTATTTCATTATGAAGGAATAACGTTATATTGCACCACCATGTGACATATAACGTTATATTGCACCACTTTACGACGTATAACGTTATATACTATTACGTTAAATCGAATAACGATATATTGCATGAATATATGACGTATAACGTTAGATACTATTACGTTATACCGTATAACGTTATATTGCATCACTATATGAAGTATAACGATATATACTATTACAGTATGAAGGAATAACTTTATACTGCACCACTATAGGACATGTAACGTTATATTGCAACACTATATGACCTATAAAGTTATATACTACTACGTTATAACGTATGAGGTTATATTGCATCACCATGTGACGTATAACGTTATATTGCATCACTATATGACGTTAAACGATATATTGCATCACTATATGACGTATAACGTTATATTGCATCACTATATGACGTTAAACGATATATTGCATCACTATATGACGTATAACGTTATATTGCATCACTATATGACGTATAACGCTATATACTATTACGCTATCACGTATAATGTTATATACTAGTACGTTATAATGTTTAACGTTATATTGCACCACTAAACGACGTATAACATTATATACTATTACGTTATAATGTATAACGTTATATTGCGTCACTATAGGACGTATAACGTTATATTGCATCACTATATGACGTACAACGGTATATTGCATCACTATATGACGTATAACGTTATATTGCATCATTATTGGACTTATAACGTTATATTGCATCACTATATGAAGTATAACGATATATGCTATTAGAGTATGAAGGAATAACTTTATACTGCACCACTATAGGACATGTAACGTTATATTGCAACACTATATGACCTATAAAGTTATATACTACTACGTTATAACGTATAAGGTTATATTGCATCACCATGTGACGTATAACGTTATATTGCATCACTATATGACGTAAAACGATATATTGCATCACTATATGACGTATAACGCTATATACTATTGAGCTATCACGTATAATGTTATGTACTATTACGTTATAACGTATAACGTTATATTGCATCACTATATGAAGTATAACGTTATATACTATTTCATTCTGAAGGAATAACGTTATATTGCACCACCATAGGACATATAACGTTATATTGCACCACTTTACGACGTATAACGTTATATACTATTACGTTAAATCGAATAACGATATATTGCATGAATATTTGACGTATAACGTTAAATACTATTACGTTATACCGTATAACGGTATATTGCATCACTATTGGACTTATAACGGTATTTTCCAACACTAAAGGACGTATAACGTTATATTGCATCACTATATGAAGTATAACGTTATATACTAATAGATTATGAAGGACTAACGTTATACTGCACCACTATAGGGCATATAATATTATATAGCACCACTATACGACGCTTAACGCTATATACTATTACGTTATAATGTATATCGTTATATTGCAACACTACATGAAGTATAACGTTATATACTTTTAGATTATGAAGGACTAACGTTATATTGCACCACTATAGGGCATATAATGTTATATAGCACCACTATACGAATCATAACGCTATATACTATTTCGTTATAATGTAAATCGTTATAGTGCATCACTATAGGACGTATAACGTTATATTGCATCACTATATGAAGTACAACGTTATATTCTATTACATTATGAAGGAATAACTTTATAATGAACCACTATAGAACATATAACGTTATATTGCACCACTATATGACGTATAACGTTATATACTATTACGTTATAACGTATAACGTTATATTGCATCACTATAGGTCTTATAACGTTATATTGCATCACTATAAGACGTAGAACGATATATTGCATCATTATATGACGTATAACGTTAAATTGCAGCACTGTATGTCGGCTAACGATATATTGCATCAATATATGACGTAATCTGTTATATACTATTGCCATATAACGCATAACGTTATATACTATTACGTTATGACGTATAACGATATATTGCGTCACTATATGAGTGTATAACGCTACATACAATTCCGCTATCACGTATAATGTTATGTACTATTACGTTATGACGTATAACGTCATATGCTATTACGTAATAATGTATAGCGTTATATAGCATCACTATTTGACGCATAACCTTACATACTATTACGTTATGAAGTATAGCGTTATATACTATTACGTTATAAGGTTTAACGTTAGATTGCACAACTATACGACGTATAACGTTATATACTATTACGTTATAATGTATAACGTTATATTGCATTACTGTAGGACGTATAACGTTTTATTGCATCACTATATGAAGTATAGCGATTTATACTATTACAGTATGAAGGAATAACTTTATATTGCACCACTGTAGGCCATGTAACGTTATATTGCACCACTATATGACGTATAAAGTCATATTCTACTACGTTATAACGCATAAGGTTATATCGCATCACTATAGGACGTATAACTTTATATTGCATCACTACATGACGTATAACGATATATTGCATCATTATATGACGTATAACGCTATATACTATTGCGCTATCACGTATAATGTTATGTACTATTACGTTATGGCGTATAACGTCATATAATATTATGTAATAATCTATACAGTTTAGTTGCATCACTATATGACGTATAACGTTATATTGCTTCACTATATGATGTATAACGCTATATACTATTGCGCTATCACGTATAATGTTATATACTATTACGTTATAACGTATAACGTTATATTGCAACACTATATGACGTATAACGTTACATACAATTACATTATGAAGAAATGACTATATATCGACTCACTATATGACGTATAACTTTATAGTGAATCACTGTAGGACGTATAACGTTATATCCAATCACTATAGGACGTATAGTGTTATATACTATTACGATATGAAGTAGAACGATATATTGCATTTCTATAGGACGTATAACGTTATATTACATCACTATATGACGCATAACGACATATACTATTACGTTATAAACTATAACGTTATACTGCATCACTGTATGACGTACAACAATATATACTATTACGTCATAAGTTATAACGATATATTGCATCACTTTGTGACGTATAACGTTATATACTATTACGTTATAATGCATAACATTATATTGCATCACTATATGACGTACAACGTTATATACTATTACATTATAACCTATAACGTTATAGAGTATTACGTTATAACGTATGACTGCATATTGCATCACTATTTGACGTATAACGTCATATTCTGTTACGTTATAACGTATAACGTTATATTGCATCACTTTATGACGTATAATGTTTATACTATTACGTTATAACGGATAACGATATAATTCGTCACAATATTACGTATAACGATATACACTGTTACGTTATAACGTATAACGTTATACTGAATCTGTATATGACGTATAGCGTTATATACTATTACTTTATAACGTATAGCGTTATATACTATTACGTTAAAACGTATAACGTCATATACTATTACGTTATAAGGTATAACGATATATTGCATCACTATGTGACGTATAACGTTATATACTGTTACGTTATAACGCAAAACGTTATATTGCATCATTATATCACTTATAGCGTTATATTGCATCACTATATGACGTATAACGTATATACTACTACGTTATAGCGTATAACGTTATATAGCATCAGTATATGATGTATCACGTTATATACCATTACGTTATGACGTGTAACACTATATGATGTATAACGTTATATTGCATCACTTTATGACGTATAACGATATATTGCATCACTTTATGACGCATAACGTTATATACTATTACGTTATAAGATATAACGGTATATTGCATCACTATGTGACCTATGACGTTATATAGTATTCCTCTATGACGTATAACGTTATGAACTATTACGTTATAACGTATTGCGTTATAGAGAATTACCTTATATCGTATAACGATTTCTACCATTACGTTATAACGCATAACGTTATATTGCATCACTATATCACTTATCACGTTATACTGCATCATGACGTATAACGTTGACACTATTACGTTACAACTTGTAACATTATATTGCATCACTATATGAAGTATAACGTTATATACCATTACATTATGAAGGACTAACGTTATATCGCACCACTATAGGACATATAACGTTATATAGCACCACTATATGACGCATAACGCTATATATTATTACGTTATAATGTATAACGTTATATTGCGTCACTATAGGACGTATAATGTTATATTGCATCACTATATGACGTATAACGATATATTGCATCACTACATGACGTATAACGCTATATACTATTGCGCTATCACGTATAATGTTATATACTATTACGATATAACGTATAACGTTATATTGCATCACTATTGGACTTACAACGTTATATTGCATCACTATATGAAGTATAACGATATATACTATTTCATTGTGAAGGAATAACGTTATATTGCACCACTATACGACGTATAACGTTCTATACTATTACGTTAAATCGAATAACGTTATATTGCATCACTACATGAAGCATAACGTTATATACTATTAGATTATGAAGGACTAACGTTATATTGCACCACTATAGGGCACATAATGTTATATAGCACCACTATACGACGCATAACGCTATATACTATAACGTTATAATGTATATCGTTATATTGCATCACTATAAGACGTATAGCGTTATATACTATTACGTTAAATCGAATAACGATATATTGCATCAATATATGCCGTATAACGATATATTGCATCAATATATGACGTATAACGTTAGATATATTACGTTATAAGGTATAATGTTATGTTTCAGCACTATATGACGTATAACGTTAAATAGTATTGCGTTATAACGTATAACGATATATTCCATCACTACATGACGTATAATGTTATATACTATTACGTAAAGACGTACAACGTTATATACTATTACGTTATAAGGTATAACGTTAAATTGCATCACTATATGACGTATAACGTTATATACTATTACGATATAACGTATAACGTTATATTTCATCACTATAGGACGTATGTCGTTATACTGGATCACTATATGACGTATAACTTTATATACTATTACGTTATAACGAATAAAGTTATATCGCATGACGACATTGATGTATAACGTTATATACTATTACGTTATCACGTCTATCGTTATGTCGCATCACTATATAGCGTATAATGTTATATACTATTACGTTATAACGTATAACGATATATCGCATCACTATATGACAAAGAATGTTATGTATTATTACGTTATGACGTATAAGGTTATATTGCATCACCATATCACGTATAACGTTATATACTATTACGTTATAACGGATAACGTTATATTGCATCAATATATGTCGCATGACGTTATATATTATTACGTTATGGAGGAATAACGTTATATTGCACCACTATATAACGTATAACGTATAACCTTATATCGCACCACTATATGACGAATAATGTAATATACTATTACGTTATGACGTATAACGTTTTATACTATTACGTTATAACGAATAACGGTATATTGCATCACTATATGACGTATAATGTTATATACTATTACGCAAAGACGTATAACGTTATATACTATTACGTTATAAGGTATAACGTTAAATTGCATCACTATATGACGTATAACGTTATATACTATTACGATATAACGTATAACGTTATATTTCATCACTATAGGACGTATGTCGTTATATTGCATCACTATATGACGTATAACTTTATATACTATTACGTTATAACGAATAAAGTTATATCGCATGACGACATTGATGTATAACGTTATATACTATTACGTTATCACGTCTATCGTTATGTCGCATCACTATATAGCGTATAATGTTATATACTATTACGTTATAACGTATAACGATATATCGCATCACTATATGACAAAGAATGTTATGTATTATTACGTTATGACGTATAAGGTTATATTGCATCACCATATCACGTATAACGTTATATACTATTACGTTATAACGGATAACGTTATATCGTATGACGGTATAATGTATAACGTTATATAGTATTACGTTATAACGTATAACGTTATATCGCATCACTATATGACGAATAATGTTATATACTGTTACGTTATGACGTATAACGTTATATTGCATCACTATGTGACGTACAACGTTATATACTATTACGATATGACGTATAACCTTTTATACTATTACGTTATAACGAATAACGGAATATTGCATCAATATATGACGTATAACGTTATATATTATTGCTTTATGGAGGACTAACCTTATATTGCACCACTATATGACGAATAACGTTATACACTATTACGTTATGACGTATAACGATATATTGCATCACTATATGACGTTTAACGTTATATAGAATTACGTTATAAGGTATAACGTTATATCGCATCACTATGTAGCGTATAAAGTTATATACCATTACGATATAATGTATAACGTTATATTCCATCACTATAATACGTGTATCGTTATATTGCATCACTATATGAAATATAACGTTATATACTATTACGTTATAACGAATAACGTTATAAGGCATCACTATATGACGTATAACGTTATATATTATTACGTTATAACGTATAACGTTATATCGCATCACTATAGGACCTATAGCGCTATATTGCATCACAATATGACGTATAACGTTATATTGCATCACTATATGAAGTATAACGTTATATACTATTACGTTATAAGGTATAGCGTCATATACTATTAAGGTATATGGTATAACGTTATATCGCATCACTATATGAGGTATAACGTAATATACTATTACGTTATCACGTATAACGTTATATCGCATCACTATATGACGTATAACGTTAAATTGCATCACTATATGAAGTATAACGTTATATACTATTACGTTATAACGAATAACGTTATAAGGCATCACTATATGATATATAACGTTATATATTATTACGTTATAACGTATAACGTTATATCGCATCACTATAGGACCTATAGCGTTATATTGCATCACAATATGACGTATAACGTTATATTGCATCACTGTAGGAAGTATAACATTATACACTATGGCATTATGGAGCAATAACGTTATATTGCATCACTATATGGCGTATAAAGTTATATACTATTACGTTATAATGTATAACGTTATATTCCATCACTATAGCACGTATAACGTTATATACTATTACGTTATGTCGCATAACGATATACACTATTACGTTATAATGTATAACGTTATATTGCATCACTATGTGACGTACAACGTTATATACTATTACGATATGACGTATAACCTTTTATACTATTACGTTATAACGAATAACGGAATATTGCATCAATATATGACGTATAACGTTATATATTATTGCTTTATGGAGGACTAACCTTATATTGCACCACTATATGACGAATAATGTTATATACTATTACGTTATGACGTATAACGATATATTGCATCACTATATGACGTTTAACGTTATATAGAATTACGTTATAAGGTATAACGTTATATCGCATCACTATGTAGCGTATAAAGTTATATACCATTACGATATAATGTATAACGTTATATTCCATCACTATAGTACGTGTATCGTTATATTGCATCACTATATGAAATATAACGTTATATACTATTACGTTATAACGAATAACGTTATAAGGCATCACTATATGACGTATAACGTTATATATTATTACGCTATAACGTATAACGTTATATCGCATAACTATATGTCGTATAACGTTATATACTATTACGTTATAAGGTATAGCGTCATATACTATTAAGGTATATGGTATAACGTTATATCGCATCACTATATGAGGTATAACGTAATATACTATTACGTTATCACGTATAACGTTATATCGCATCACTATATGACGTATAACGTTAAATTGCATCACTATATGAAGTATAACGTTATATACTATTACGTTATAACGAATAACGTTATAAGGCATCACTATATGATGTATAACGTTATATATTATTACGTTATAACGTATAACGTTATATCGCATCACTATAGGACCTATAGCGTTATATTGCATCACAATATGACGTATAACGTTATATTGCATCACTGTAGGAAGTATAACATTATACACTATGGCATTATGGAGCAATAACGTTATATTGCATCACTATATGGCGTATAAAGTTATATACTATTACGTTATAATGTATAACGTTATATTCCATCACTATAGCACGTATAACGTTATATACTATTACGTTATGTCGCATAACGTTATATCCTATTATGTTATAATGTATAACGTTATATTGCATCACTATATGACGTATAACGTTATATCGCACCACTATATGTCGTATAACGTTATATGCCATTACGCTATAAGGTATAGCGTCATATACCATTAAGTTATAAGGTACAACGTTATATTGCAACATTATATGACGTATAACGATATATACTATTACGTTATAACGTATAACGTTATATCGCATCAATATATGAGGTATGACGTTATATAATATAACGATATGACGTATAACGTTATAGACTATTACCTTATAACGAATAAAGGTATATTGCATGAATATATGACGTATAACATTATATACTATTACGTTATGGAGGATTAACTTTACACTGCACCACTATATGACGTATAACTTTATATACTATTACGTTATGTCGCATAACGATATACACTATTACGTTATAATGTATAACATTATATTGCATCACTATATGACGTATAACGTTATATCGCATAACTATATGACGTATAACGTTATATACTATTACGTTATAACGTATAACGTTATATACTATTATGTTATAAGGTATAACGTTATATCGCATCACTATATGACGAATAACGTTATATACTTGTCGAATTGTCGTATTTTTATTTAACCGTATTTTTATTTAACTCCCGGTAGTCTACACATATTCTACCTGAGCCATCTTTCTTTTTAACAAGTAATATAGGGCTGGCAACAGGAGAATTACTGGGCCGAATAATTTCGGCTTCCATTAATTTGTTTATTCTTTCACGAACAAGCCTACGCTCTACCTCACTAAGTCTATAAGGACTTCTTTGTACTGTGACATTAGGATCAATCAATCGCATCTCCATTTGACCCGTATTCACTCGAACACGTGGAAAACCCGTAATGAAAGAATCTTTAAATTTTCCTAGAACAGATATTAATCGGCTTTTATCTTCTCCTATAACTTCAGTATCAACATCATTAATATTAATTTCATTTTTAGTGTCTTTATTACACACATTAATTACTTTTGTTCTACTAATAGCAACACTATTTTGAGTGATTTTTATATCAAAACCCCGGCTCAAAATTTCACGACCAATCATTATGTCATATTTTAAATATTTATCAGCAAGGATATGGAAAACTATCTCCAACGTAAATTCGTTAATACACACAGCAGACAAAATTTGTAAAGTACTCTTAATGGTAGTATTTCCTATTCCTCGCACCACTACTACATTCGTCTCTCTTTTACCGGAAAATTTCAAAGCCACAGATTCTTTAATCAGCGAACACTCTGCTCCAGAATCAAAATAAAATGGAAACGACTCACCCAGATGAGTTAATCTACCCATTGAAGTTTCCGTAACACAGAAGTCGACCCGACGCTCATTATTATAATCATTGCTTCCCTTTGGTGTATTACTGTTATTTTTCCCCTTCCGCAACAGCGGACAATAAGGCGCAATATGTCCCTCCTCGCGACACTTAAAGCATGTCACTTTTGATGATGTCCTCCGAGTTTTCTGTATGTTCTTCTGCTTTCCAAATTTTATTCTTCTCTGACAATCCACTACTTTATGACCGTAGTTACCACAGTAATGACATTTCTTGCGGTAGAAATCAGAAATCTTATATCGTTTTGCTTCAGGAGCCGCAGAAGTGTTATCCGACGAAAACACTGACCTCTTCTTCGCAAAGGAGAATGCTCTCATTTCACTTAGAAATTGATCCTCTGTCTTGATATCAATCGTAAGTGCTATTCGCTCAATTCGTTGATCTTGCGAAACCAATTGGAAAAGGACAGTAGCATTGATCACCTCAGCCATAGTTGAATTTTCCCACCTCGCTTTCAAGAGAGAGCGAAGACGAATTCCAAATGCTCCCAAGGTTTCATCCTTCAGTGGTTTTTCGTTGGACATTTTCATTAACGCCGAAGTTGCTGTTTCTCTTGCACCAAAACGCGCAATAAAAAGGTCTTTAAATTTTGTCCAGGTAACTTCTCTACCTACTAGCACTTGCGTGAGCCATTGTGCTGCTGATCCTTCCAGTGCGCTACTTAAAGCAGAAAACAACGCACTGCCTTGTAAAGGATTCTCTTTCATATACAAATTAACAACTGCACACCATGCAGCTGAGTCAGAACCCGCAATTTCAGGATTAAAGCGCGGAAGCGATAAATTTTTAGGTTCTTCTTTCGGTTTTTGCACTAGCGTCTGAATCAACTCTCGCATGACAGTCAAATGCTCTTGCATAGTAATAAACGGCACGTATCCCACTTCTGATGACGAATTGTCGCTTGGATTTCGAGCGCGAGACAATTCTTCGTTAGCATTTGCCATCATGATGTTCAATAAAGGTGGTATTTACATAAAATTACATTTCTTTACAAAGTTTGATAAATAATTAGTTTAACGGTTAACTAAGATAACAAACAATAAGTAATCAAATGCTTTTAATAATATTCTTGGGTTCTGTAACGATCCACGGTCAACGGGAAACTTTCTGTACGTTTTAATATATTTTTGATAGCACACTGACACGTTCACTCAGGCACAGGGTTTCTCTAAGACTAACCCCAAGACGATGACAGTAAACTCTCCAAGGAGATTGCAAAATAAAAGACAGATACAGTTACATATATCAAATACATATCGATCGGGAATATCAACAAATTCCCAAGCGCCGTAACAGGGCAGTTCCACATAAACCAGCATTGCTCCTGATCAAGACTTGATTGTTTATACAGCGTATCCGTTAACACTGGAAACTCCTTTGTAAAACATTTCGATCATCCCGTGACCGTGGCTACGTTCGGCGACCAGTTATGTCACCCCGAGCACAAGTATTGAGAAATCTTCCAAAAGAAAGGATCGATGTTTCTACATCTCCGACATACTATTACGTTATAACGTATAACGTTATATAATATTACGTTATAACGTATAACGTTATATACTATTACGTTATAACGTATAACGTTATATACTATTACGTTATAACGTATAACGTTATATACTATTACGTTATGTCGTATAACGTTGTATACTATTAGGCTATAAGGTATAACGTTATATTGCAGCACTATATGACGTTTAACGTTATATACTATTACGTTATGTCGTGTGACGTTTTATACTATTACGTTACAGGGTATAACGTTATATTGCATCACTATATGATGTATAACCTTGTATACTATTACGTTATGTCGTATAATGTTATATACTATTACGTTATGCCGTATAACGCTATATACTATTACGCTATGACGTATAACGTTACATACTATTACGTTACAACGTATAACGTTATATCGCATCACTATATGACGTATAACGTTATATACTATTACGTTATAGCGAATAAATTTATATCGCATCACCATATGACGTATAACGCTATATACTTTTTCGTTACGTCGTGTAACGTTTTATACTATTACGTCATAACGCAAAACGTTTTATACTATTATGGTATAACGTATTACGTTATATTGCATCACCATATGATGTATACCTTTTATACTATTACGTTATAACTTACAACGTTATATTGCATCACTATATCACGTATAACGTCATATACTGTTACGTTATAACGTATAACGTTATATTGCATCTCTATATGACGTATAACGCATTATTGCAACACTATATGACGTATAACGTTTATACTATTACGTTATAACTTATAACGTTATATTGCATTACTATATGACGTATAACGTTGTATACTATTACGCTATAAGGTATAACGATATATTGCATCACTATATCACTTATAACGTAATAATGCATCACTATATGACGCATAACGATATATACTATTACGTTATAACGTATAACGTATTATTGCATCACTATATGACGTATAACGTTGATACTATTACGTTATAACTTATAACGTTATATTGCATCACTATACGAATTATAACCTTATATAATATTACGTTATAACGCATAACGTTATATTGCATCACTATATCACTTACATCGTTATAAAGAATCAGTATATGAAGTATAACCTTATATAATATTACGTTATAACGCATAACGTTATATTGGATCACTATATCACTTACAACGTTATATTGCATCACTATATCACTGACAACGTTATATTGCAGCACTATATCACGTATAACGTTATGGAGTATTATGTTATAACGTATAGCGTCATATTGCATTACTATGTGACGTATAACGTTATATGCTATTACTTTATAACGTATAACGATATATTGCACCACTATATGACGTATAACTTCATATTGCATCTCTATATGACGTATAACGTTATATACTATTACGTTATAACGTGTAACGATATATTGCCCCAGTATATGACGTATCACTTTATATTGCATCACTATATGACGTATAACGTTATGGAGTATTACGTTACAACGTATAACGATATGTTGCATGACTATGTGACGTATAACGTTATATACTATTACGATATAATGCACAACGTTATATTGCACCACTATATGACGTATAACGCTATATACGATTACGTTGTAACGGATAACGATATATTTCATCACCATGTGACGTATAACGTTATATAATATTATAACGTATAACGTTATAATGCATTACTATATGACGTATAACCTTATGGAATATTACGTTACAACCTATAACGTTATACTGCGTCACTATATGACGTATAACGTTATATACTATTACGTTATAAGGTATAACGGTATATTGCATCACTATATGAAGTATAACCTTATATACTCTTACGTTATAAGGTATAACGATATATTGCATCACTATATGAAGTATAACGTCATATACTGTTATAACGTATAACGTTATATTGCATTTCTATATGACGTATAACGTTATATACTATTACGTTATAAGGTATAACGTTATACTGCATCACTATATGACGTATAACGTTATATACTATTACGTTATTACCTATGACGTTATACTGCATCACTAATTGACGTATAACGTGATATACTGTTATAACGTATAACGTTATATTGCAATACTATATGACGTATAACGTTATGGAGTATTACGTTAGAACCTATAACGTTATACTGCGCCACTATATGACGTATAGCGTTATATACTATTACATTATAAGGTATAACGATATATTGCATCACTATATGAAGTATAACCTTATATACTATTACGTTATAAGGTATAACGATATATTGCATCACTATATGAAGTATAACCTTATGTGCTATTACGTTATAACATATAACGTTGTACTGCATCACTATATGACGTATAACGTCATATACTATTACGTTATTACCTATAACGTTATACTGCATTACTATATGACGTATAACGTTATGGAGTATTACGTTACAACGTATAACGACATATTGCATTATTATGTGACGTATAACGATATATACTATTACGTTATAACCTATAACGTTATACTGCATCACTATATGACGTATAACGTCATATACTGTTATAACGTATAACGTTATATTGCATTACTATATGACGTATAACGTTATGGAATGTTACGTTATAACGTATAGCGTTATAGAGTATTACCTTATATCGTATAACGATTTATACTATTACGTTATGACTCATAACGTTATATTGGATCACTATATCACTTATAACGTTACATTGCATCACTACATGATGTATAACGTTTATACTATTACGATATAATTTATAACGTTATATTACATCACTATATGACGTTTAACGTTATGGAGTATTACGTTACAACGTATAACGATATGTTGCATCACTATGTGACGTAAAACGTTATATGCTATTACGATATAATGCACAACGTTATATTGCACCACTATATGACGTATAACGTTATATACCATTACGTTGTAACGGATAACGATATATTTCATCACTATGTGACGTATAACGTTATATACTATTACGTTATAAGGTATAACGATATATTGCATCACTATATGAAGTATAACCTTATATACTATTACATTATAAGGATTAACGATATATTGCACCACTATATGACTTATAACTTTATATTGCATCACTATATGATGTCTAACGTTATATAATTTTACGTTATAACGTATAACGCTATATTGCATCACTATATGACGTATAACGTTATATACTATTACGTTATAGCGTATAACGATATATTGCACCACTATATGACGTATCACTTTATATTGCATCACTATATGACGTATAACGTTATATACTATTACGATATAACGTATAACGATATATTGCATCACTATATGATGTCTAACGTTATATACTATTACGTTGTAACGTATAACGCTACATTGCATAACTATATGACGTATAACGTATTATTGCATCACTATATGACGTATAACGTTTATACTATTACGTTATAACTTATAACGTTATATTGCATCACTATATGAAGTATAACCTTATATAATATTATGTTATAACGCATAATCGTTATATTGCTTCACTATATCACTTACAACGTTATATTGCATCACTATATGACGTATAACGTTATATACTATTACGTTATAACGAATAACGTTATAAGGCATCACTATATGACGTATAACGTTATATATTATTACGTTATAAGGTATAACGTTATATTGCAACACTATATCACTTATAACGTTATATTGTATCACTATATGACGCATAACGTCATATACTATTACATTGTAACGTATAACGTTATAGAGAATTACGCTATAACGTATGACTACATATTGCATCACTACATGACGAATAACGTCATATACTGTTACGTTATAACGTATAACGTTATATTGCATTACTATATGACGCTGTTACGTTTCGCTATCCAAATTTTGAAATTTTAAACAATGTAGTAGTCGCTGCCACCAGAAACAGTCTAAGGACTGTTTCAATTAGATATTTCTTGTTAGATTATGTAGCGTTGACCGGAGTTTAGGCCACTGGTCAACAATCTCCACGTTTCGGCTAACCTGCTATGCGCAGGAATACTAGCACGGGAGAGGATTGTTTGGAATAAACAATTATATTATAAATAATTATTACAGGCGGAATTAATGACGAATTATACTAATCATTGATATTATTTATTATTTTAATTATTAATTATTAATAATAATTAAAGTTGACTCACCTGACGTTGGTCTCCGCTGATGAACGGGCAGGCCGCTGGGGTGATTCCGGTTTTACAAAGATTGACACTTCTATAATTTTTCGTTTTAATCTTTACTTAATTTGAACAGTGTAAACAACAGTGTGTCCGGACGTGTTTAACAATTCGAAATTCTAACACAAAAACTTGAGCCAACTATTGTTTTAATTCTAACTGACTAATAACAATTATTTTATAATTCGAACTGACTAATAACATTTATATCTCGTAATTCTTAAACTCGAACTGGAACGAACAATTATTCTCTAATCCTAACTTAAATTCTAATTAAATCAACTGAACGAACTGATATCAGACTCACTCAAATTCAATTGCACGACTAACAATTACTCTCCTTATTTTCGCTAAATTCTCCTGAACCAACTAATCACAATTGCTCTATCCTATTTCTTTCTTCTAACTGAATTACTCTTCTTTAATTTCGTTAAATTCTCCCGAACGCTAACAATTTCTCTGACTATATTCTAACTGAACCAACTAATGGCAGTTACTCTCTTTTCACAATTACTCTGATTGTTCTAACTGAACCACTAACAATTAATCGCTAACGCTAACGCTAACAATTAATCTGACTCTTCTTTATTTTTCGCTTAATTCTCCCGAACCGCTAACAATTACTCTCTTACTCTTTTATTCAACTGGTAACGATTACTCCGATTTGAATTGTGTCGCTACGCTTTTTATAATGACATCCCCAATGGGATGACAGTCACGTGACAGTTCGTTCCGGTGGGAATCGCAATGCTGCAGGTTTTTAGAGTTTCCATGAGAGAACGTGGATTTTGATGATTACAGGTTATGTTGAGTGATGGACACAAAAGCGTCCGCGCCTGTGCGAACTGTGTGAGTATGTGTTTTTAGTATTCTATCTCGTTTCGCATGTTGTTTGTTCCCTTAAACTTGTGAATTTGTTTTAGCGCAAGAGGAAGAAGATATGTGAATGGTACGAGATGACGTGATCGACGTGCGTGTGTGAATATGTGCGAAGGATGATGCTGAAGTGGCGGTTTTCCATCCAAATAGGCACAGTGGCACCTTCGTTGGCGTCGTGTCCTGATGATCTTTTCACAATTTGGTTTTATTTGACAATATGGGATATATTTTGCTCCTTGTAGATTTATATGTCCATATTTGCTATATATTAAATCGTGTATATTTTATATTACTTCCTTGTTATTAGGTTATTAGTTGTGTAACTCCAGTTTCTGATCTATGGAAAGTGGTGAAACGTCTTCACGAAATACAATTTCATTCGTTTTCCTCCCTTGCATTGGCACGCTGTGAGTGGTGTCGACTTCCAGATGAGGTTTGTGCATCTTGATTATTATGCATTTAATGATAGATACTTTGTCAGAGGTTCCCATGCGGATTGTCTCAGTGTGTATCTTGTTATGATTTCTTTTATTTAGTTCATCCTGCTTCTTTCGTGTTTTATTCACTGCATATGATATTTCAGTGCAAGAAGAAGAAGAATTGTAAAGAATCCGTAAGTGGCCCTAGAAGACGCAGTCATCGTGTGAGGTGTTGTCGGCAGGAACGAAGAGTCGAAGTTGTTGAAGAAGTCGTGTGACATTTGTATTGTTTCCGGTTATATACAACGCTATTTCACATATCTATGTATATATATATATTATTATATTATTATATATTATTATACTAAATCTTCAGTTGGTTTAGTTGAATGTTCAGTAATGCAATTTTTACAAGGTGGTTTTGTATATTAGATGAGTAGTTGTTCGATATAATAATATGTGTATATATATATATACATTTCACAATGTAATTTTCCATTATGTAAAATATATATATGCATATGTATATGTGCGCGTATTGTTATTCTCATTGTTTCTCGGATCGTTAATTGGTTGAATATTCCATAATGTGGATTTCGTATATAATTCTCTAGGTTCGTAGAAATGTAAATCTATATATTTATTTCTTTGCGTTTTAATGGTTTAATAACGTATACATACATATATATATATATATATATATATATATATATATATATATATATATATATATATATATTATGAATTTTTCCCAAAGATACGCGTACGCATGTGTATATCTATATATGTGTGTGTCGCAGAGTAATCTTGTATACAATTTTCACTTTTATTAGAATGCTGATGTAGTGTAGTATATTTTATTTCTTTTATATTTTATTAGATTACCAATTATTCAGATTCACGAAGTAGGTCACACACACAGATATCCATACACGTGTGTGTATATACATGTGTTTTCGCAGAGAAATCTCATACATTTGAATCGCGGCTTGTTTTATTTATTGGTTCATTTAATTATTTCATTTTATTTGTATTTTATATGTCATTGCTGATTGGTTGTAGTGTTTCTTCTTATTGATTCATTTATTTCATTTTGATTGTCTGTCGTATAATTCTTTTTATTTTGATTGGTTAGTTATTAGTTAATTTATTATTACTGGTCGTGTTTAAGTATTCATAAGTAATTGGTTCGTGGCGTCACGTGCGGAACGCGGGACGTGACAACGCATAACTTTATGGAGCATTACGTTACAACGTAAAACGACATATTGCATTACTATGTGAAGTATAACGTTATATACTATTGCGTTACAACCTATAACGTTATACTGCTTCACTATATGACGTATAACGTTATATACTATTACGCTATAACGTATAACGATATATTGCATCACTATGTGACGTATAACGTTATATACTATTACCTTATAATGCATAACGTTATATTGCATTACTATATGACGCATAACGTTATCGAGCATTACGTTACAACGTATAACGACATATTGCATTACTATGTGACGTATAACGTTATATACTATTGCACAGTTCGTTCGTGAGCGCCGAGGCGTGCAGACGTGCCCGGCAAAGTCCACAAAATAGCAAGTACCATCCAGTTGCTGCTGAGTGCTGAGACGTGCAGACGTGTGTCCAGTGCCCTGTGAAGTTCACAAAACTCCACGTGACGCCCAGCTGACGAAAGCAAATCCAACTAACCTAGCCAGGGGTTAACAGCCTCTCGACTAGTTCTTTCACACTGAACTAACTAGCTCGATGATGGCTCTATCATTTCCAACAGGCTCCCCGGAGCAAAATTATAACACCGCCATGTTTCCTCCCCCGTGGCAAGAGGGCAACGCATCTATCCTGGTAAATGACCACCACACGAAAAAACGAAAGCTCGAACCGACCAAGACAAATGTAAACAAGATTCAAACCAAACCATCAGCCAGCCAAGTGACTACCTACAATAGATTCTCAATTCTGGAGTCCACGGAAGACTCCATGATTACAACCGAAGAGGTAAATAATCTCCATACTCAAAGAATTCCCCCTCCCCCACCGATATTCATTAACGACGTAATCGACATACAGTCAATGATTAAAACTATCGAAAAAGACATCAGCAAAGAAGACTACAAGCTAAAGATTAACAACAACCAAGTGAAAATACTGCCGTCCCACCCAGACGCCTATAGAAAGTTAACCAAGCTATTAAAAACGTTAAACGCCAAATTCCACACATACCAGCTCAAACAAGAAAGACCATTTCGAGTGGTGCTACGCAATATCCATCACTCAGTCGATCTAGACGAACTAAAATGCGAACTGTCAAATCACGGCCACGAAGTAACTAACATCAGTAACATTAGGCATAGAATCACAAAAAACCCACTATCCTTATTTTTTATAGACCAAAAACAAAAAACAAACAATAAAGAAATCTACAATATCAATCGGCTGATGAACTCCATAGTTAAGTTCGAGCCACCTCTTGTAAAGAAAGAAATAATACAATGCAAGAGGTGCCAAAGGTACGGCCACACGCAGAAATACTGCAATCACAACTTCCGGTGCGTAAAATGTGCAGGTAATCACCCCACTGACCAATGCACTAAATCCCCGGAAACCCCCGCCAAGTGTATCCACTGTCAAGGAGAGCATCCTGCGAACTACAAAGGATGCTCAGCCTACAAATCGCTACATAATATAAAGTATCCAAAACTGAGACCCAAGGACATAAACATACAAGAACCTAAACCCCAAAAACTCACCACACCAACAGTATCCTATGCGCAGGCAACGCAAGGAAACACATACAACTCGAAAACACACAGTGTACACACAGAAAATAGAATTCCCACCCCACCAAGCACTGACCACTTTACCAGATTCGAAAAACTTATCGAGAAGCAAACTGAGCAAATTAACAACTTGCTGTCACTACTCACACGCTTCATGGACAAATTCATAAGCACAGAAGCAAAATAAAACCAATGCGAATAGCTCTGTGGAACGCCAACGGTCTAGCTCAGCATAAAGCCGAACTAGAACTATTCTTAAAACAACAGCAAATCGATGTGATGCTCATATCCGAAACACACTTCACCGACAAAAACTACCTCAAAATACACGGCTACAACTTCTACCACACCCAACACCCCAGCGGAAAGGCTCACGGCGGCACCGGAATCATAATCAAGTCAAACATCAAGCACTACGAACTTCAACCATTCCAGAAAGACTACCTCCAAGCAACAAACGTAGCAATAGAAGACTGTCATGGTACAATCACCACCTCAGCTGTATACTGCCCTCCCAGACACTCCATCGCCAAAGAAGACTTTGACCACTTCCTGGACACCCTGGGCAGCAAATTCATAGCCGGAGGAGACTACAACGCTAAACACACCCAATGGGGCAGCAGACTGGTTACAGTAAGAGGCAAAAACCTCCTCAACAGCATATTAACCAACAACCTCAACTACCTTACCACGTACGAACCTACACACTGGCCCACCGACACAAACAAAATACCCGATCTCCTTGATTTCTTCATAACTAAAAATATCTCGTCAAGACACGTCCAAATCAATTCCTCGGCTGATCTCTCCTCTGATCATTCCCCCGTGATAGTAACAGTCAGTTCAACTATCATCGAGAATACACCTAATGGCTCCATTCATAACCAACACACCAACTGGCAGCTCTTTAGAGAAGTCTTTACCCACACAACTTCAGCCTCAACCTCACTAAAAACCAATGATGAAATCGAAGCAGCCACGGAATACCTAAATGCGAGCATAATAAACGCTATCCGCGTCTCCACACCGGCAAAAACGTCCACCAGCAACCACGAATACCCCCAGTACATACTAAAAAAAATAGCAGAAAAACGTAGACTAAGAAGGATATGGCAGACCCATAAAACACCGGAGGACAAACGCAAACTAAACAACGCAACTAGAAAACTATCCAAAACCATAAAGAACTACAATAATGACCGTTTTCACAAATATCTCGCCAGCCTGTCCCCCACAGCCGACTCAAACTACTCACTATGGAAAGCCTCCAGGAAACTCACGCGCCCCCCACAAATAATACCTCCAATCCGCCGCCCGCAGGGTGGATGGGCGCGTAGCCCTATAGAAAAAGCCAACCTATTTGCCAAACATTTGACTGAAGTATTCCAACCCCATTCCTCCATAGCCGCAGCGGACGTCACCGAATACCTGCACACTCCCTTCCAAATGTCCCCTCCTATTCAACCCTTCACTTCTGCAGAGATCATAGAAGCAATCAGTCGCCTAAACCCCAAGAAAGCAGCAGGTCACGACCAAATAGGAAATAAAGCAATCAAGGAACTTCCCATAAAAGGGATTGCACTCATCGCATCAATCTTTAACGCCATCCTCCGCCTTGAACACTTTCCTAAGGCGTAGAAAATCTCACTAATCACCCTCATCCCCAAACCCGGTAAACCAATATATGAAACCAGCTCCTATCGTCCAATCAGTCTCTTACCTACCCTGTCTAAACTATTCGAGAGGATGCTCACGAATCGTCTCCTTCCACTCCTAGAAGAATTGAAGACTCTCCCAGATCACCAATTCGGCTTCCGAAAACAACACTCAACAGTAGAGCAAATCCACCGCATAACCCACATAATCAGCCAAACCCTTGAAAAGAAAAAATACTGCTCAGCCGTATTCCTAGACATCCAACAGGCATTCGATAAAGTATGGCATGAAGGGCTACTCTACAAGCTTAAAAAAATCCTACCCCACCCATACTACTCCATCTTAAAATCCTACCTAACCAACAGACAATTCATAGTTAAATGTCTAGGCGCCACTTCCGCAACATTCCCAATAAAATCCGGCATACCGCAAGGTAGTGTCCTCGGACCCCTACTATTCTCCATCTACACTGCCGACTTACCCATATCAAACGAGGTAACAATAGCAACATTTGCCGACGTCACAGCACTATTAGCTACCCACGCAGACCCAGCAATTGCCTCATCCACTCTCCAGCGAAGTCTCGACTCCTTGGAAAAGTGGTTCCAAAAATGGGGTTTTAAAATAAACGAAAAAAAATCCTCCCATGTAACCTTCACGCTCCGAAAACAAACCTGCCCCCAGGTCACCATTAACAACACAATAATCCCAAGCAAGGACTCCGTAAGATACCTGGGCATGACCCTGGACAGGAGGCTAACTTGGGAAAAACATATCTCCGAAAAAACAAAGCAACTAAAGGAAAAACAAAGAAAATTCTATTGGCTCACGGGCCGACGCTCCAAACTAAACATACAGAACAAAATAACCCTCTACAAGGCCGTAATAAAACCTGTCTGGACCTACGGAATCCAACTATGGGGAACAGCAAGTAACTCCAACATTGAAATACTCCAACGCTTCCAATCGAAGACGCTAAGATCCCTATTAAATGCACCCTGGTATGTTACGAACGAAACAATCCACCGAGACCTCAAGATACCTACAGTCAAAGATGAAATACACAAGTTCAGAAGCAGATATAGCACAAGAGTCAACAACCACCACAACCCACTAGTCACCCAACTACTGGACACGACGGACCAGATCCGCAGACTAAAAAGAAAATACCCACTAGATTAAACCATTAGTCCTACTAGAATCAACAATATAAAACTATTATAATCCATGTCATTGTATCACGCCAAACTAAGTTACTGAAAATTCTCAACGAGAATTGATTGTAAATATTCTAATAAATAAATAAAAAAAAATATACTATTGCGTCATAACCGATAACGTTATACTGCATCACTATATGACGTATAACGTTATATACTATTACGTTATAACGGATAACGATATATTTCATAACTATGTGACGTATAACGTTATATACTATTACGTTATTACCTATAACGTTATACTGCATCACTATATGACGTATAACGTCATATACTGTTATAACGTATAACGTTATATTGCATTACTATATGACGTATATCGTTCTGGATTATTACGTTACAACCTATAACGTAATACTGCGTCACTATATGACGTACAACGTTATATACTATTACGTTATAAGGTATAACGATATATTGCATCACTATATGAAGTATAACCTTATATACTATTACGTTATAAGGTATAACGATATATTGCATCACTATATGAAGTATAACCTTATATACTATTACATTATAAGGTATAACGATATATTGCACCACTATATGACGTATAACGTCATATACTGTTACGTTATATCCTATAACGTTGTACTGCATCACTATATGACGCATAAAGTTATATACTATTACGTTATAACCTATAACGTTGTACTGCATCACTATATGACGTATAACCTTATATACTAGTACATTATAAGGTATAACGTTATATTGCATCACAATATCACTTATAACGATATATAGCATCACTATATGAAGTATAACGTTATATACTTTTACATTATAACTTATAACGTTATAGAATATTACGCTATAACGTATGACTACATATTGCATCAATATATGACGTATAAAGTTATATACTATTACGTTATAACGTATAACGATATATTGCATCACTATTTGACGTATAACGTTATATAATATTACGTTATAATGCATAACGTTATATTGCATCACTATATGACGTATAACGTTATATACTATTACGTTATAACGGATAACGATATATTTCATCACTATGTGACGTATAACGTTATATACTATTACGTTATTACCAATAACGTTATACTGCACCACTATATGACGTAAAACGTTATATTGCATTACTATATGACGTATAACGTTATGGAGTATTACGTTTTAACGTATAACGTTATATACTATTACGTTATAACGGATAACGATATATTGCATGACTATATGACGTATAACGTTATATACTATTACGTTATAACCTATAACGTTGTACTGCATCACTATATGGCGTATAACCTTATATACTATTACGTTATAATGCATAACGTTATATTGCATCACTATATGACGTATAACGTTATATACTATCACGTTATAATGCATAACGTTATATTGCACCACTATATGACGTATAACGTTATATACTATTACGTTATAACGGATAACGATATATTTCATCACTATGTGACGTATAACGTTATATACTATTACGTTATTACCTATAACGTTATACTGCATCACTATATGACGTATAACGTCATATACTGTTGCGTTATAACGTATATCGTTATATTGCATTACTATATGACGCATAACGTTATGGAGCATAACGTTACAACGTATAACGACATATTGCATGACTATGTGACGTATAACGTTATATACTATTGCGTTATAACCTATAGCGCTATACTGCATCACTATATGACATATAACGCTATATACTATTACGTTATAAGGTATAACGTTATATTGCATCACTATATCACTTATAACGTTATATTGCACTACTGTATGACGTATAACGTCATATACTATTACGTTATAACCTATAACGTTATATTGCATCACTATATCACTTATAACGTTATATTGCACTACTATATGACGTATAACGTCATATACTATTACGTTCAACCCATAACGTCATATTGCATCACTATATGAAGTATAACGTTATATACTAGTACGTTATAACGCATAACGTTATATTGCATCACTATATCACTTATAACGTTATATACTCTTACGTTATAACGTATAACGTTATATTGTATCACTATATGACGTATAACGTTATATACTATTACGTTATAACGTATAACGATATATTGCATGACTATATGAAGTATAACCTTATATACCATTACGTTATAAGGTATAACGATATTATGCATCAGTATATGACGAATAAAGTCATATACTCTTACGTTATAACGTATAACGTTATATTGTATCACTATAAGACGTATAACGTTACATACTATTACGTTATAACGTATAACGATATATTGCATCACTATATGACGTATAACGTTATATACAATTACGTTATAAGATATAACGTTATATTGCATCACTATATCACTTATAAAGTTTTATAGCATCCCTATATGACGTATAACGTTATGAACTATTACGTTATAACGTATAGCGTTATAGAGTACTTCCTTATATCGTATAACGATTTATACTATTACGTTATAACGCATAACGCTATATTGCATCACTATATCACTTATAACGTTATATACTCTTACGTTATAACGTATAACGTTATATTGTATCACTATATGACGTATAACGTTATATACTATTACGTTATAACGTATAACGATATATTGCATGACTATATGAAGTATAACCTTATATACCATTACGTTATAAGGTATAACGATATTATGCATCAGTATATGACGAATAAAGTCATATACTCTTACGTTATAACGTATAACGTTATATTGTATCACTATAAGACGTATAACGTTACATACTATTACGTTATAACGTATAACGATATATTGCATCACTATATGACGTATAACGTTATATACAATTACGTTATAAGATATAACGTTATATTGCATCACTATATCACTTATAAAGTTTTATAGCATCCCTATATGACGTATAACGTTATGAACTATTACGTTATAACGTATAGCGTTATAGAGTATTTCCTTATATCGTATAACGATTTATACTATTACGTTATAACGCATAACGCTATATTGCATCACTATATCACTTATAACGATATATTGCACCACTATATGACGTATAACGTTATATACTATTACGTTAGAACCTATAACGTCATGCTGCGTCACTATATGACGTTTAACGATATATACTATTACGTTATAAGGTATAACGATATATTTCATCACTATGTGACGTATAACGTTATGTACTATTACGTTATAAGGTATAACGATATAATGCATCACTATATGTAGTATAACCTTATATACTACTACGTTATAAGGTATAACAATATATTGCACCACTATATGACGTATAACGTTATGGAGTATTACGTTTTAATGTATAACGTTATATACTATTACGTTATAACGCATAACGCTATATTGCATCACTATATCACTTATAACGTTATATTGCACAACTATTTGACGTATAACGTCGTATAATATTACGTTATAACCTATAACGTTGTACCGCATCACTATATGACGCATAACGTTATATACTATTACGTTATAAGGTATAACGTTATATTGCATCACTATATCACTTATAACGTTATATAGCATCCCTATATGACGTATAACGTTATGAACTATTACGTTATAACGTATGGCGTTGTAGAGTATTACCTTATATCGTATAACGATTTAAACTATTACGTTATAACGCATAACGTTATATTGCATCACTATGTCACTTATAACGTTATATTGCATCACTATATCACTTATAACGTTATATTGTACAACTATATCAGTTATAACGTTATATTGTATCACTATATCACTTATAACGATATATTGCACCACTATATGAGCTATAACGTCATATACTATTACGTTAGAACCTATAACGTTGTACTGCATCACTATATCACTTATAACGTTATATTGCATCACTATATGACGTATAACGTTATATACTATTACCTTATAAGGTATAACGTTATATTGGATCACTATATCACTTATAACGTTATGTTGCTTCACTATATGAAGCGTAACGTTATATACTAGTACGTTATAACGCATAACGTTATATTGCATCACTATATCACTTATAACGTTATACTGCATCACGATATCACTTATAACGTTATATTGCATCACTATATCACTTATAACGTTATATTGCATCACTATATGACGTATAACGTTATATACTACTACGTTATAAGGTATAACGTTATATACTACTACGTTATAAGGTATAACGTTATATTGCATCACTATATCACTTATAACGTTATATTGCATCACTATATGACGTATAACGTTATATACTATTACGTTATAAGGTATAACGTTATATTGCATCACTATATTACTTATAAGGTTATATAGCATCCCTATATGACGTATAACGTTATGAAATATTACGTTATAACGTATAGCGTTATATTGCATCACTATATCACTTATAACGTAATATTGTATTACTATATGACGTATAACGTTATGGAGTATTGCGTTACATCGTATAACGATATATTGCATCACTATGTGACATATAACGTTATATGCTATTACGTTATAAGGTATAACGTTAGATTGCATCACTATATCACTTATAACGTTATAATGCACCACTATATGGCGTATAACGTCATATACTATTACGTTATAACCTATAACGATGTAGTGCATCACTATATGACGTATAACGTTATATACTATTACGTTATAAGGTATAACGTTATATTGCAACACTATATAACTTATAACGTTATATAGCATCCCTATATGACGTATAACGTTATGAACTATTACGTTATAACGTATAGCGTTATATTGCATCACTATATCACTTATAACGTAATATTGTATTACTATATGACGTATAACGTTTATGGAGTATTGCGTTACAACGTATAACGATATATTGGCATCACTATGTGGCGTATAACGATATATACTATTACGTTATAACGCATAACGTTATATTGCATCACTATATCACTTATAACGTTATATTGCACCACTATATGACGTATAACGTCATATACTATTACGTTGTAACCTATAACGTTGTACTGCAACACTATATGGACGTATAACGTTATATGCTATTACGTTATAAGGTATAACGTTACATTGCATCACTATATGACGTATAACGTTATGGAGTATTACGTTTCAAACGTATAACGTTATATACTATTACGGTATAACGGATAACGATATATTTATCACTATGTGACGTATAACGTTATATGCTATTACTTTAGAACCTATAACGTTATACTGCGTCACTGTATGACGTATAACGTTATATACTATTACGTTATAAGGTATAACGATATATAGCATTACTATATGAAGTATAACCTTATATACTACTACGTTATAAGGTATAACGATATATTGCTTGACTATATGAAGTATAACCTTATATACTATTACATTATAAGGTATAACGATATATTGCACCACTATATGTCGTATAGCGTCCCATACTATTACGTTATAACCTATAACGTTGTACTGCATCACTATATGACGTATAACGTTATATACTATTACGTTATAAGGTATAACGTTATATTGCATCACTATATAACTTATAACCTTATATAGCATCCCTATATGACGTATAACGTTATGAACTATTACGTTATAACGTATAGCGTTATATTGCATCACTATATCACTTATAACGTAATATTGTATTACTATATGACGTATAACGTTATGGAGTATTGCGTTACAACGTATAACGATATATTGCATCACTATGTGACATATAACGTTATATGCTATTACGTTATAAGGTATAACGTTATATTGCATCACTATATCACTTATAACGTTATAATGCACCACTATATGGCGTATAACGTCATATACTATTACGTTGTAACCTATAACGTTGTACTGCAACACTATATGACGTATAACGTTATATGCTATTAACGTTATAAGCTATAACGTTATATTGCATCACTATATGACATATAACGTTATGGAGTATTACGTTTCAACGTATAACGTTATATACTATTACGGTATAACGGATAACGTTATATTTATCACTATGTGACGTATAACGTTATATGCTATTACTTTAGAGCCTATAACGTTGTACTGCGTCACTGTATGACGTATAACGTTATATACTATTACGTTATAAGGTATAACGATATATTGCATCACTATATGAAGTATAACATTATTTACTATTACGTTATAAGGTATAACGATATATTGCATCACTATATGAAGTATAACATTATTTACTATTACGTTATAAGGTATAACGTTATATTTCTTCACTATATGAAGTATAACCTTATATACCATTACATTATAAGGTATAACGTTGTATTGCAACACTATATCACTTATAACGTTTATATTGCATCACTATATGACGTATAAAGTTATGGAGTATTACGCTTTAACGTATAACGTTATATTGCATTACTATATGACGTATAACGTTATGGAGTATTACGTTACAACCTATAACGTTATACTGCGTCACTATATGACGTATAACGTTATATACTATTACGTTATAAGGTATAAACGATATATTGCATCACTATATGAAGTATAACATTATTTACTATTACGTTATAAGGTATAACGTTATATTTCTTCACTATATGAAGTATAACCTTATATACCATTACATTATAAGGTATAACGTTATATTGCACCACTATATGACGTATAACGTCATATACTATTACGTTATAACCTATAACGTTGTACTGCATCATTATATGACGTATAACGTCATATACTATTACGTTATAAGATATAACGTATATTGCATCACTATATCACTTATACCGTTATATAGCATCCCAATATGACGTATAACGTTATGAACTATTACGTTATAACGTATAGCGTTATATTGCATCACTATATCACTTACAACGTTATATTGCATCACTATATCACTTTATAACGTTATATGGCATTACTATATAACGTATAACGTTATGGAGTATTACGTTATAACCTATAGTGTTATAGAGTATTACCTTATATCGTATAAACGATTTTCACTATTACTTATAACGCATAACGCTATATTGCATCACTATATGATGTATAACGTTATATACTATTACGTAATAAGGTATAACGTGATTTTGCATCACTATAACACTTATAACGTTATATAGCATCCCTATATGTCGTATAACGTTATGAACTATTACGTTATGACGTATAGCGTTGTAGAGTATTACCTTATACCGTATAACGATTTAAACTATTACGTTATAACGCATAACGTTATATTGCATCACTATATCACTTATAACGTTATATTGCATCACTATATCACTTATAACGTTATATTGTACCACAATATCAGTTATAACGTTATATTGCATCACTATATCACATATAACGTTATATTGCACCGCTATATGACGTATAACGTCATATAATATTACGTTAGAACCTATAACGTTATACTGCGTCACTATATGACGTATAACGACATATACTATTACGTTATACGGTATAATGATATAGTGCATCACTATATGAAGTATAACCTTATATACTATTACGCTATAAGGTATAACAATATATTACACCACTATATGACGTATAACGTCGTATAATATTACGTTATAACCTATAACGTTGTACTGCATCACTATATGACGTTTAACGTTATAAACTATTACGTTATAAGGCATAACGTCATATTGCATCACTATATCACTTATAACGATATATTGCACCACTATATGACGTATAACGTCATATACTATTACGTTAGAACCTATAACGTCATGCTGCGTCACTATATGACGTATAACGATATATACTATTACGTTATAAGGTATAACGATATATACTATTACGTTATAAGGTATAACGATATATTTCATCACTATGTGACGTATAACGTTATGTACTATTACGTTATAAGGTATAACGATATAATGCATCACTATATGTAGTATAACCTTATATACTACTACGTTATAAGGTATAACAATATATTGCACCACTATATGACGTATAACGTTATGGAGTATTACGTTTTAATGTATAACGTTATATACTATTACGTTATAACGCATAACGTTATATTGCATCACTATATCACTTATAACGTTATATTGCACAACTATTTGACGTCTAACGTCGTATAATATTACGTTATAACCAATAACGTTGTACCGCATCACTATATGACGTATAACGTTATATACTATTACGTTATAACGGATAACGATATCTTTCATCACTATGTGAAGTATAACGTTATATACTATTGCGTTAGAATCTATGACGTTATACTGCGTATCTATATGACGTATAACGATATATACTATTACGATATAAGGTATAACGATATAATGCATCACTATATGAAGTATAACCTTATATACTATTACGTTATAAGGTATAACGATATATTGCATCACTATATGAAGTATAACGTTATATACTATTACGTTATAAGGTATAACAATATATTGCACCACTATATGACGTATAACGTCATATAATATTACGTTATAACCTATAACGTTGTACCGCATCACTATATGACGTATAACGTTATATACTATTACGTTATAACGAATAGCGTTGAAGAGTATTACCTTATATCGTATAACGATTTAAACTATTAAGTTATATCGCATAACCTTATATTGCATCACTATATCACTTATAACGTTATATTGCATCACTATATCACTTATAACGTTATATTGCATCACTATATCACTTATAACATTATATAGCACCGATATATGACGTATAACGTCATATACTATTACGATATAACCTATAACGTTGTACTGCATCACTATATGACGTATAACGTTATATACTATTACGTTATAAGATATAACGTTATGTTGCATCACTATATCACTTATAGCGTTATATTGCACCACTATATGAAGTATAACGTTATATACTAGTACGTTATAACGCATAACGTTATACTGTATCACTATATCACTTATAACGTTATATTGCATCACTATATGACGCATAACGTCATATACTATTACATTATGACTTATAACGTTATAGAGTATTACGCTATAACGTATGACTACATATTGCATCACTATATGACGTATAATGTTATATACTATTACGTTATAACGTTTAACGATATGTTGCATCACTATTTGACGTATAACGTTATATACTATTACGTTATAATGCATAACGTTATATTGCATCACTATATGAAGTATAACGTTATATACTATTACGTTATATGGTATAACGATATATTGCATCACTATATGAAGTATAACCTTATATACTATTACATTATATGGTATAACGATATATTGCACCACTATATGACGTATAACGTCATATACTATTACGTTATAACCTATAACGTTATGTTGCATCACTATATCACTTATAGCGTTATATAGCATCCCTATATGACGTATAACGTTATGAACTGTTACGTTATAACGTATAGCGTTATAGAGTATTACCTTGTATCGTATAACGATTTTTACTATTACGTTATAACGCATAACCTTATATTGCATCACTATATCACTTATAACGTTATATTGGATCACTATATCACTTATAACGTTATATAGCATCGCTATATGACGTATAACGTCATATACTATTACGTTATAACCTATAACGTTGTACTGCATCACTATATGACGTATAACGTTACATACTATTGCGTTATAACCTATAACGTTATACTGCATCACTATATTACGTATAACGTTATATACTATTACGTTATAACGGATAACGATATATTGCATCACTATTTGACGAATAACGTTATATACTATTACGTTATAATGCATAACGTTATACTGCATCACTATATGACGTATAACGTTATATACTATTACGTTATAGGGTATAACGTTATATTGCATCACTATATCACTTATAACGTTATATTGCTTCACTATATGAAGCGTAACGTTATATACTAGTACGTTATAACGCATAACGTTATATTGCATCACTATATGACGTATAACGTTATGGAGTATTACGTTTTAACGTATAACGTTATATACTATTACGTTATAACGGATAACGATATATTTCATCACTATGTGACGTATACGTTATATACTATTACGTTATAAGGTATAACGATATAATGCATCACTATATGAAGTATAACCTTATATACTATTACGTTATAAGGTATAACGATATATTGCATCACTATATGAAGTATAACCTTATATACTATTACGCTATAAGGTATAACAATATATTGCACCACTATACGACGTATAACGTCGTATACTATAACGTTAGAACCTATAACGTTATACTGCATCACTATATGACGTATAACGATATATACTATTGCATTATAAGGTATAACCATATTTTGCATCAGTATATGACGAATAACGTCATATACTCTTACGTTATAACGTATAACGTTATATTGTATCACTATATGACGTATAACGTTATATACTATTACGCTATAAGGTATAACGTTATATTGTAACACTATATAACTTATAACGTTATATTGCATCACTATATGACGTATAAAGTTATGGAGTATTACGTTTTAACGTATAACGTTATATTGCATTACTATATGACGTATAACGTTTTGGAGTATTACGTTACAACGTATAACGATATATTGCATCACTATGTGACGTATAACGTTATATACTATTACGTTATAACCTATAACGTTGTACTGCGTCACAATATGACGCATAACGACATATACTGTTATAACGTATAACGTTATATTGCATTACTATATGACGTATAACGTTATGGAGTATTACGTTACAACCTATAACGTTATACTACGTCACTATATGACGTATAACGTTATATACTATTACGTTATATGGTATAACAATATATTGCATCACTATATGAAGTATAACATTATATACTATTACGTTATAAGGTATAACGTTATATTGCTTCACTATATGAAGTATAACCTTATATACTATTACATTATAAGGTATAACGATATATTGCACCACTATATGACGTATAACGTCATATACTATTACATTATAACGTATAACGTTATGGAGTATTACCTTATAACTTATAACGATTTATACTATTATGTTATAACGCATAACGCTATATTGCATCACTATATCACTTATAACGTTATATTGCACCACTATATGACGTATAACGTCATATACTATTACGTTAGAACCTATAACGTTATGCTGCGTCTCTGTATGACGTATAACGATATATACTATTACGTTATAAGGTATAACGATATAGTGCATCATTATGTGACGTATAACGTTATATACTATTACGTTATAATGCATAATGTTATATTGCATCACTATATGACGTATAACGTTATATACTATTACGTTATAACGTATAGCGATATATTTCATCACTATATCATAACTATGTGACACTATGTGACGGATAACGTTATATACTATTACGTTAATACCTATAACGTTATACTGCATCACTATATGACGTATAACGTCATATACTGTTATAACGTATAACGTTATATTGCATGACTATATGACGTATAACGTTATGGAGTATTACGTTACAACGTATAACGATATATTGCATCACTATGTGACATATAACGTTATATGCTATTACGTTATAAGGTATAACGTTATATTGCATCACTATATCACTTATAACGTTATATTGCACCACTATATGGCGTATAACGTCATATACTATTACGTTTTAACCTATAACGATGTACTGCATCACTATATGACGTATAACGTTATATACTATTACGTTATAAGGTATAACGTTATATTGCATCACCATATAACTTATAACGTTATATAGCATCCCTATATGAAGTATAACGTTATGAACTATTACGTTATAACCTATAGTGTTATAGAGTATTACCTTATATCGTATAACGATTTTCACTATTACTTATAACGCATAACGCTATATTGCATCACTATATGAAGTATAACCTTATATACTATTACGTTATAAGGTATAACGATATATTGCTTCACTATATGAAGTATTACGTTATATACTATTACGTTATAAGGTATAACGATATATTTCACCACTATATGACGTATAACGTCATATTCTATTACGTTACAGCCAATAACGTTATACTGCATCACTATATGACGTATAACGTTATATACTATTACGTTATAAGGTATAACGTTATATTGCATCATTATGTGACGTATAACGTTATATACTATTACGTTATAAGGAATAACGTTATATTGCATCACTATATGACGTATAACGTTATATACAATTACGTTATAAGGTATAACGTTATATTGCATCACTAGATGACGTATAACGTTATGGAGTATTACGTTTCAACGTATAACGTTATATACTATTACGGTATAACGGATGACGATATATTTATCACTATGTGACGTATAACGTTATATACTATTACGTTAGAACCTATAACGTTATACTGCGTCACTGTATGACGTATAACGTTATATACTATTACGTTATAAGGTATAACGATATATTGCATTATTATATGAAGTATAACCTTATATACTACTACGTTATAAGGTATAACGATATATTGCTTGACTATATGAAGTATAACATTATATACTATTACATTATAAGGTATAACGATATATTGCTCCACTATATGTCGTATAGCGTCCCATACTATTACGTTATAACCTATAACGTTGTACTGCATCACTATATGACGTATAACGTTATATACTATTACGCTATAACGTATAACGTTATATTGCAACACTATATCACTTATAACGTTATATTGCATAACTATATGATGTATAAAGTTATTGAGTATTACGTTTTAACGTATAACGTTATGTTGCATTACTATATGTCGTATAACGTTTTGGAGTATTACGTTACAACGTTTAAAGATATATTGCATCACTATGTGACGTATAACGTTATATACTATTACGTTATATCCTATAACGTTGTACTGCATCACTATATGACGTATAACGTTATATACTATTACGCTATAAGGTATAACGTTATATTGCAACACTATATCACTTATAACGTTATATTGCATCACTATATGACGTATAACGATATATACTATTACGTTATAAGGTATAACGATATAATGCATCACTATATGAAGTATAACCTTATATACTATAACATTATAAGGTATAACGATATATTGCAACACTATATGACGTATAACGTTATGAACTATTACGTTATAACGTACAGCGTTATATTGCATCACTATATCACTTACAACGTTGTATTGCATCACTATATCACTTATAACGTTATATCGCATTACTATATAACGTATAACGTTATATTGCATCACTATATCACTTATAACGTTATATTGCATCACTATATGATGTATAACCTTTATACTATTACGTTATAACTTATAACGGTATATTGCAACACTATATGACGTATAACGTTATGGAGTATTATGTTTTAACGTATAACATTATATTGCATTTCTATATGGCGTATAACGTTATGGAGTATTACGTTGTAACGTATAACGATATATTGCATCACTATGTGACGTATAACGTTATATACTATTACGTTATAACGCATAACGTTATATTGCATCACTATATCACTTATAACGTTATATTGCACCACTATATGACGTATAGCGTCATATACTATGACGTTATAACCGATAACGTTGTACTGCATCACTATATGACGTATAACGTTATATACTATTACGTTATAAGGTATAACGTTATATTGCATCACTACATCACTTATAACGTTATATTGCTTCACTATATGAAGCATAACGTTATATACTAGTACGTTATAACGCATAACGTTATATACTATTACGTTATATCGGATAACGATATATTTCATCACTATGTGACGTATAACGTTATATTGCATTACTATATGACGTATAACGTTATGGAGTATTACGTTTTAACGTATAACGTTATATACTATTACGTTATAACGGATAACGATTTATTTCATCACTATGTGACGTATAACGTTATATACTATTACGTTGGAACCTATAACGTTATACTGCGTCTCTATATGACGTATAGCGATATATACTATTACGATATAAGGTATAACGATTTAATGCATCACTATATGAAGTATAACCTTATATACTATTACGTTATAAGGTATAACGATATATTGCATCACTATATGAAGTATAACCTTATATACTATTACGTTATAAGGTATAATAATATATTGCACCACTATACGACGTCTAACGTCATATACTATTACGTTATAACCTATAACGTTGTACCGCATCACTATATGACGTATAACGTTATATACTATTACGTTATAAGGTAATACGTTATATTGCATCACTATATCACTTATAACGTTATATAGCATCCCCATATGACGTATAACGTTATGAACTATTACGTTATAACCTATAACGTTGTACTGCATCACTATATGACGTATAACGATATATACTATTACGTTATAAGATATAACGTTATATTGCATCACTATATCACTTATAGCGTTATATTGCATCACTATATGAAGTATAACGTTACATACTAGTACGATATAACGCATAACGTTATATTGCATCACTATATCACTTATAACGTTATATTGCATCACTATATCACTTATAACGTTATATGGCATTACTATATAACGTATAACGTTATGGAGTATTACGTTATAACCTATAGTGTTATAGAGTATTACCTTATATCGTATAACGATTTTCACTATTACTTATAACGCATAACGCTATATTGCATCACTATATGAAGTATAACCTTATATACTATTACGTTATAAGGAATAACGTTATATTGCATCACTATATCACTTATAACGTTATTTAGCATCCCTATATGACGTATAACGTTATGAACTATTACGTTATAACGTATAGCGTTATAGAGTATTACCTTATATCGTATAACGATGTATACTATTACGTTATAACGCATTACATTATGTTGCATCACTATATCACTTATAACGTTATATTGCATCACTAAATCACTTATAACGTTATAATGCATCACTATATCACTTATAACGTTATATTGCATCACTATATGATGTATAACCTTTATACTATTACGTTATAACTTATAACGGTATATTGCATCACTATATGACGTATAACGTTATGGAGTATTATGTTTTAACGTATAACATTATATTGCATTTCTATATGGCGTATAACGTTATGGAGTATTACGTTGTAACGTATAACGATATATTGCATCACTATGTGACGTATAACGTTATATACTATTACGTTATAACGCATAACGTTATATTGCATCACTATATCACTTATAACGTTATATTGCATCACTATATCACTTATAACGTTATATTGCATCACTATATCACTTATAACGTTATATTGCATCACTATATCACTTATAACGTAATATTGCACCGCTATATGACGTATAACATCATATACTACTACTTTATAACCTATAACGTTGTACTGCATCACTATATGACGTATAACGTTATATACTATTACGTTATGACGTATAGCGATATATTTCATCACTATATCATAACTATGTGACACTATGTGACGGATAACGTTATATACTATTACGTTATTACCAATAACGTTATACTGCATCACTATATGACGTATAACGTCATATACTGTTATAACGTATAACGTTATATTGCATGACTATATGACGTATAACGTTATGGAGTATTACGTTACAACGTATCACGAAATATTGCATAACTATGTGACATATAACGTTATTTGTTATTACGTTATAAGGTATAACGTTATATTGCATCACTATATCACTTATAACGTTATATTGCACCACTATATGGCGTATAACGTCATATACTATTACGTTATAACCTATAACGATGTACTGCATCACTATATGACGTATAACGTTATATACTATTACGTTATAAGGTATAACGTTATATTGCACCACTCTATAACTTATAACGTTATATAGCATCCCTATATGACGTATAACGTTATGAACTATTATGTTATAACCTATAGTGTTATAGAGTATTACCTTATATCGTATAACGATTTGCACTATTACTTATAACGCATAACGCTATATTGCATCACTATATGAAGTATAACCTTATATACTATTACGTTATAAGGTATAACGATATATTGCTTCACTATATGAAGTATAACCTTATATACTATTACGTTATAAGGTATAACGATATATTGCACCACTATATGACGAATAACTTCATATTCTATTACGTTACAACCAATAACGTTATACTGCGTCACTATATGACGTATAACGTTATATACTATTACGTTATAAGGAATAACGTTATATTGCATCACTATATCACTTATAACGTTATATAGCATCCCTATATGACGTATAACGTTATGAACTATTACGTTATAACGTATAGCGTTATATTGCATCACTATATCACTTATAACGTTATATTGCATCACTATATCACTTATAACGTTATATCGCACCACTATATGACGTATAACGTCAAATACTATTACGTTGTAACCTATAACGTTGTACTGCATCACTATATGACGTATAACGTTATATGCTATTACGTTATAAGGTATAACGTTATATTGCTTCATTATGTGACGTATAACGTTCTATACTATTACGTTATAATGCATAACGTTATATTGCATCACTATATGACGTATAACGTTATATACTATTACGAGATAAGGTATAACGTTATATTGCATCACTATATGACGTATAACGTTATGGAGTATTCCGTTTCAACGTATAACGTTATATACTATTGCGGTATAGCGGATAACGATATATTGCACCACTTTATGACGTATAACGATATATACTATTACAAAATAACGTATAACGTTATATACTATTACAAAATAACGTATAACGTTATATAGCAATACGATATAACGTATTACGTTGTATACTATTATCATATAACGTATAACGCTATGTAGTATACCGTTACAACGTATAACGTTGTATACTATTACGATATAACGTATAACGTTACATACTATAACAATATAACGTATAACGTTACGTAGTATAACGTTACAGCGTATAACGTTATATACTATAACGATATAACGTATAACGTTATATACTATAACGATATAACGTATAACGTTACGTAGTATACCGTTACAACGTATAACGTTATATACTATTGCGATATAACGTATAACGTTAGATACTATTGCTATGTCACGTCCCGCGTTCCGCACGTGACGCCACGAACCAATAACTTATGAATAATTAAACACGACCAATAATAATAAATTAACTAATAACTAACCAATCAAAATAAAAAGAATTATACGACAGACAATCAAAATGAAATAAATGAATCAATAAGAAGAAACACTACAACCAATCAGCAATGACATATAAAATACAAATAAAATGAAATAATTAAATGAACCAATAAATAAAATAAGCCGCGATTCAAATGTATGAGATTTCTCTGCGAAAACACATGTATATACACACACGTGTATGCATATCTGTGTGTGTGACCTACTTCGTGAATCTGAATAATTGGTAATCTAATAAAATATAAAAGAAATAAAATATACTACACTACACCAGCATTCTAATAAAAGTGAAAATTGTATACAAGATTACTCTGCGACACACACATATATAGATATACACATGCGTACGCGTATCTTTGGGAAAAATTCATAATATATATATATATGTATACGTTATTAAACCATTAAAACGCAAAGAAATAAATATATAGATTTACATTTCTACGAACCTAGAGAATTATATACGAAATCCACATTATGGAATATTCAACCAATTAACGATCCGAGAAACAATGAGAATAACAATACGCGCACATATACATATGCATATATATATTTTACATAATGGAAAATTACATTGTAAAATGTATATATATATATACACATATTATTATATCGAACAACCACTCATCTAATATACAAAACCACCTTGTAAAAATTACATTACTGAACATTCAACTAAACCAACTGAAGATTTAGTATAATAATATATAACAATATAATAATATATATATATATACATAGATATGTGAAATAGCGTTGTATATAACCGGAAACAATACAAATGTCACACGACTTCTTCAACAACTTCGACTCTTCGTTCCTGCCGACAACACCTCACACGATGACTGCGTCTTCTAGGGCCACTTACGGATTCTTTACAATTCTTCTTCTTCTTGCACTGAAATATCATATGCAGTGAATAAAACACGAAAGAAGCAGGATGAACTAAATAAAAGAAATCATAACAAGATACACACCGAGACAGTCCGCATGTGAACCTCTGACAAAGATACCTCCGTATCTATCATTAAACGCATAATAATCAAGATGCACAAACCTCATCTGGAAGTCGACACCACTCACAGCGTGCCAATGCAAGGGAGGAAAACGAATGAAATTGTATTTCGTGAAGACGTTTCACCACTTTCCATAGATCAGAAACTGGAGCTACACAACTAATAACCTAATAACAAGAAAGTAATATAAAATATACACGATTTAATATATAGCAAATATGGACATATAAATCTACAAGGAGCAAAATATATCTCATATTGTCAAATAAAACCAAATTGTCAAAAGATCATCAGGACACGACGCCAACGAAGGTGCCACTGTGCCTATTTGGATGGAAAACCGGCACTTCAGCATCATCCCTCGCACATATTCACACACGCACGTCGATCACGTCATCTCGTACCATTCACAAATCTTCTTCCTCTTGCGCTAAAACAAATTCACAAGTTTAAGGAAACAAACAACATGCGAAACGAGATAGAATACTAAAAACACATACTCACACAGTTCGCACAGGTGCGGACGCTTTTGTGTCCATCACTCAACATAACCTGTAATCATCAAAATCCACGTTCTCTCATGGAAACTCTAAAAACCTGCAGCATTGCGATTCCCACCGGAATGAACTGTCACGTGACTGTCATCCCATTGGGGATGTCATTATAAAAAGCGTAGCGACACAATTCAAATGAGAGTAATTGTTAGCGGGTCAGTTGAATAAAGGAATAGAAGAGAGTAATTGTTAGCGTTCGGGAGAATTTAGCGAAAAATAAAGAAGAGTCAGATTAATTGTTAGCGTTAGCGTTAGCGATTAATTGTTAGTGGTTCAGTTAGAACAATCAGAGTAATTGTGAAAAGAGAGTAACTGCCATTAGTTGGTTCAGTTAGAATATAGTCAGAGAAATTGTTAGCGTTCGGGAGAATTTAACGAAATTAAAGAAGAGTAATTCAGTTAGAATAAAGAAATAGGATAGAGCAATTGTGATTAGTTGGTTCAGGAGAATTTAGCGAAAATAAGGAGAGTAATTGTTAGCGGGTCAGTTGAATAAAGGAATAGAAGAGAGTAATTGTTAGCGTTCGGGAGAATTTAGCGAAAAATAAAGAAGAGTCAGATTAATTGTTAGCGTTAGCGTTAGCGATTAATTGTTAGTGGTTCAGTTAGAACAATCAGAGTGATTGTGAAAAGAGAGTAACTGCCATTAGTTGGTTCAGTTAGAATATAGTCAGAGAAATTGTTAGCGTTCGGGAGAATTTAACGAAATTAAAGAAGAGTAATTCAGTTAGAATAAAGAAATAGGATAGAGCAATTGTGATTAGTTGGTTCAGGAGAATTTAGCGAAAATAAGGAGAGTAATTGTTAGTCGTTCAATTGAATTTGAGTGAGTCTGATTTAAGTTGAGTTGATTTAAGAGAATTCGTTCAGTTGATTTAATTAGAATTTAAGTTAGGATTAGAGAATAATTGTTCGTTCCAGTTTGAGTTTAAGAATTACGAGATATAAATGTTATTAGTCAGTTCGAATTATAAAATAATTGTTATTAGTCAGTTAGAATCAAAACAATAGTTGGCTCAAGTTTTTGTGTTAGAATTTCGAATTGTTAAACACGTCCGGACACACTGTTGTTTACACTGTTCAAATTAAATAAAGATTAAAACGAAAAATTATAGAAGTGTCGATCTTTGTAAAACCGGAATCACCCCAGCGGCCTGCCCGTTCATCAGCGGAGACCAACGTCAGGTGAGTTAACTTTAATTATTATTAATAACTAATAATTAAAATAATAAATAATATCAATGATTAGTATAATTCGTCATTAATTCCGCCTGTAATAATTATTTATAATATAATTGTTTATTCCAAACAATCCTCTCCCGTGCTAGTATTCCTGCGCATAGCAGGTTAGCCGAAACGTGGAGATTGTTGACCAGTGGCCTAAACTCCGATCAACGCTACATAATCTAACAAGAAATATCTAATTGAAACAGTCCTTAGACTCTTTCTGGTGGCAGCGACTACTACATTGTTTAAAATTTCAAAATTTGGATAGCGAAACGTAACAATATATATATATATATAGATAAAAATTTTGGTGGCAGCGGTGGGATACGCTCCACGGAGGATTACAGTTGGTATAAACAATAACATACGCTGATAGGTTTAAAGTTTTTTCAATTTATTAACTGAAACATACACATAAACATATACAAAAAGAAAGGAAAAAAAAACATGGCGGTCGCACGAGACTCACTAAACGAGGACACGATTACGTTGTTGTCGGAAAAATTGAAAGCGTGGGACGAGAATTTTCGCGTACTAACCGACATTAATGCATGTCTAAGCAGAGTGGAAGAAGACCTGCGTGCAAGTAGGGAATCGAGAGATACCGAAATTCCCACATCGACGCCGTTAATTCCGCGAGGAATAAGACCCATTAATGATAATTTTCAACCAATTAAACTAAAAGACACGATCAAGTCAGTGCCAGTGTTCGACGGCCATCGACCACCGGTATTTCAATTTTTAAGGGCATGCGAACGAGCTCGAAGATTCGTGCCGCCGACGCAGAATCGTCCGACACCTCCGAATAATTATAATGGAAACAACACTCGTCCCCTATACGATAGTAACAACATCAGAAACAACCGCCAGGATCGAAGATTCGTGCCGCCGACGCAGAATCGTCCGACACCTCCGAATAATTATAATGGAAACAAAACTCGTCCCCTATACGATAGTAACAACATCAGAAACCACCACCAGGATTGGAGATTTGTATCGCCGTCGTGGAATCGTCTAAGCGACCCGGGAATAGAGAAAGATATTAGGAAAAGAGCAAGAGCAATAACCTGGAAAGAAAAATGCGTAGATAAACATCTCAAAGGAGATCCAAGTCAAAGGAGGGATGCTGATTATTTGAAACAACCAACCTTCCAATACAAACACTGTTCCGTTGCTGCGATAAAAGACGATGTTACTTTAAGTAGCAAGAGGACGCACGGCACCATAGACGAAATCATGAGTGAAAAATCTCCCGAATCCCCAGCCAAAATAAACAACACTAATATCAAAGAACTTTCAGAAGAGGCAGAAACTAGGAAATTGAACGACGAAACGAAAGGCGACGTTTATCCCCTGCCTAATATCACGGTTGACTCGGCAAGAATACAAAAGCAAGGTTCCACGAATTTTGTGAACGTTTCAAATATAATACGAAAAGAGATAGCGAGCGTATCACCCTCAAAAACTTCTATAAAACCATCAGAAAGTAACTTTATCGAACTCAAAGTCAAGCCATTAAATTCTAAGAAAACTCAGACTATAGAGAATAAAAGTATAGCCATCCCTAAACTCAAAACAGAATCTATAAGCAAAAAGGTTTGTAATAAAAATTCAAAGAATAATTCTAAATCTACTGAAAATATTCCTAAACGTCCCATACAAGTATCACCGGGTGTTGGACTCAGATTCGGACGTCGACCTTTCCGGATGGTTTCAATAGAAATAAAAGAAACCTCAAATACTCCTACCGCGAGAATAGTCTCCCCGGATTTGAAAACGAAGGCGAATCTACTGCTAGACTCCGGATCAGAAATTAATATTATCAAGAAACCTGCCTTACCCGAGTCAGCGATCATCAACGAGCAAGAGATAATTGAAGTTCGAGGAATTACGGCAACGAGCCTGGTCACCCTAGGGCAGACAATAATACAGGTTGCGGGCCACCCCGTTACTTTCCATGTAGTTGATGATTCCCTGCTGATCAATCAAGACGGAATCTTAGGTTCCGAATTTTTTGCAAAATACAGAGCCCGTTTGGATTACGGGCAAAAACATATCAAATGGGGGGATATCTACATCCCGTTTGATACAAAAGAAAAGATAATTGTGCCGAAACGAAGTTCGGTACCCTGTACCATAAATATCGCAAATCCGGAGGAAATTGAGGGATTCATCCCCAAAATCGAACCGATTAAGGGAGTCTATTTCGGAAATGCGGTCGTGAAAAACCATAAGGGACGTGGTTATTTAAGAATAATTAATACCACCTCGAGGGATTACGAATTTACCGTACCCACAATAGTAATAAAAAAATTTGCAACTCCTACTCCGCCCTCTCATACTACGTGCAACGCCGTTTCAGCATCTGAGGGAAATAGGTTCGACAAAATAATGGAATTATTGCGACTAGAGCATTTAAATGAAGAAGAAAAGAGGAACGTCGAAGCGCTAATACGGAAGAATCAAGATAGATTTCATCTCCCAGGGGAGACACTAGAAGGAACAGACGTTTTACAACACGAAATTGCTACCACAGATGAGATACCGATCAATGTTAAACAATACCGGTATCCTCCCGTACATCGGGAAGAAATAAACCGCCAGATTCAAGAACTACTAGAAACGGACGTTGTGGAATCATCGACATCTCCGTATAACTCCCCATTATGGATCGTGCCGAAGAAACCGGACTCTCAAGGTAACAAACGATGGAGAATGGTTATTGATTACAGGAAATTAAATGACAAAACAATAGGCGATGCCTATCCACTACCCAATATCACTGAAATATTGGACCAATTGGGAAGTGCGAAATACTTTTCCACGTTCGATCTAGCATCTGGGTTCCACCAAATCCGTATGTCATCGAAAGATGCCCACAAAACTGCATTCTCGACGCCATATGGTCATTTTCAGTTCAAACGAATGCCTTTCGGACTGAAAAATGCACCAGCAACGTTCCAGCGGTTGATGAATTCGATACTGTTAGGGTTGCAAGGAATAGAGCTGTTCGTTTATCTGGATGATATAGTAATTTATTCCACATCCATTCACGAACATGAGATTAAATTTAATCGACTTATGGACAGATTACGGAGAGCTAAATTGCAACTGCAACCGGACAAGTGCGAATTCTTACGGCACGAAGTAAAATATTTGGGACATGTAATCAGTGAGAATGGAGTTAAACCTGACCCAAAGAAAATCGAGGCAGTTTCAAACTTTCCACGGCCAAGGAAATCAAAAAATGTTAAACAATTTTTGGGATTAGCTGGATATTACCGAAGGTTCATACCCAATTTCTCCAAGGTTGCGAAACCATTGACGCAATTACTAAAAAAGGACGTTGCGTTCAAGTGGACGGAAAACCAAGAAGATGCATTCAACACCTTGAAAACAGCCCTTATAACAGAACCCATTTTGCAGTACCCGGACTTCTCTCAACCATTCAATCTCACGACAGACGCATCTGGATATGCCGTGGGCGGCGTACTAAGCCAAGGACCTATCGGAAAAGACCTACCGATCGCATACGCCTCAAGATTATCGAACCCCGCCGAACAAAATTATTCCACGATAGAAAAGGAATGCCTAGCGATCGTTTACAGCGCAATGCACTTCCGACCGTATTTGTACGGGAGAAAATTCACCATTATAACCGATCATAAACCTCTGGTGTGGATGCATTCTATCAAAGATCCTACTTCAAGAATTTGGAAGTGGAAACTAAAATTGGCGGATTTCGAATTCGACATTATACACAAAGAAGGTAAGGCAAACGCGAATGCAGACGCCTTATCTAGAAACCCCCCTGAGGTTTGTTTGCCAATCAGGAAAAGAGAGGAAGATTCACCGAGTCGATATCCCGCACCCAAGAGATTTGAACTAGACACACTAACCGAAGACTCCCCCACGTTTGAAGTTAAACCACGCGAACTATCGCAACATAATAGACCAGGAAAACAAGAAAAAATTTCCATTCGAAAACACGTCACCATAGAAGAAACACCCAAAAAACATTTTGACCACGCATTAGCCGAAATCGACGTAAACACAGACGAGGAAACAATCACTCAAGAGATAACCGACATCGATAAAACGAATGAAGAAGAACCCCCTATAACAATTTCCGAACCAATTCAGCAACAAGGAAAGGACGCCATGCCTGCGGTACTTTCAGAGCTAAGAATCTTGGAAACGCGAGACTCGATTACGAGAGTAAACGATCATAGAATAATATTCGTCGATATACATGGCACTCCGATAGATAAAGGGGCCTTAGAAATGAAGGAAGCAGGAAAACTGCCGTATTATAGAGATTTAATGTTGGGAAGAGTAATATTGAATCAAGATTCCGGAAAATACATCGTGTCCCTACCCGTAAAGGAAGATCGAAACTCTCCAATAACGCCAGAAAATATATTGAACTCATTGAAATCTTTACTGGATGTGGTAAAAGAAAACCAATTAACGTCCTTTAGCATCAGCAAAACAAACCTGGAAGAAATACCTTGGCGATATACAATCAGGAAACTGAAAGAAGTATTCATGGGAGAAACCATAGCTATTACCATCTGTACCGGGGAAATAATTATCCCACCGGTGGAAGCGCGAAGCAACATAATACGAGAAAAGCACGAATCACCTGTAGCAGGACATAAGGGAGTAACAAAAACTTACCAAAGAGTACGACAATACTACTATTGGAAAACCATGAAGAAAGAAATCCAGGAATACGTGAGAACATGCAAAGAATGCCAATTGAAAAAGTTAACCAGAATAAAAACAAGGCAACCCATGGTGCTCACAGACACACCAGGTAAAGCGTTCGATAAAATTAGTATGGATATCGTCGGTCCATTACCACAGACACAAAAGGGAAATAAATACATATTAACCATCCAAGACTTACTGACAAAATATTCAATCGGGATCCCGATGGCAGGAATCTCTTCGGCCGAGATAGCTGACGTTTTCGTAAAACAATTCATTTGCCGATTCGGTTCACCGAGGGCTATCCTTACTGATCGGCGAGCAAATTTTACATCCTCGCTGATGAAAAAAGTAGCAAAAAATTTCGCATAAAAAGGTATACCACGTCAGCATACCATCCACAAAGCAACGGCTCCATCGAAAGATCTCACCACGTATTAACTGAATACCTCAACCTGTACATCGAAAATTCCAGAAACTGGGACGAATGGGTGGAATTAGCCATGTTCTCCTACAATACCTCCGTACACGAAGGAACAAAATTCTCCCCACACGAACTAGTCTTTGGGCACTTAGCCAGAGAACCTACTGGCGAGATGATAACCGAGGAGAATATGGAACCAACATATGCAGAGTATCTCAGAGACCTGTTCGATAAAATCGTCACCGTTCAACAAATGGCAAGAGAAAATCTGATAAAATCCAAATTAAAGTCAAAAGAATACTATGACAGACGAATCAACCCGCAAAATTTCAAAATAGGAGATCTAGTATATCTATTAAAGGAACCCAGAAGAGGAAAATTTTCCGACCAATATTCGGGACCGCATAGAGTGTTAGAAATTTTAGAAAACCAAAACGTCATGATTGAAGTGAAAGGGATTCCGCGAACAGTGCACTTAAATAAGTTAAAATTAGCGCATAACCGAAATAAACAATAAACGAAACGTTTTCAGAAGGTAACACAGTACAGTAGTATGTAGTGTAGTGCTGCTCGTCGAATAATGCGGATAATGGAAACCTAAAAAGAAAAGGAAATTACTATGTACTTTCTAAACATTACTCAAATATAAAATGTATTAATTCAATAAAGTGATTAAAACGGTGAAAGTGAAAAGTACCTTGTGAACAATTAACTATTGTAAAAGGAAGTGTATATGCAAAGACATGCCATAAGCCCATATTCGTAAAACATAACGTATGACAGCCATCTGAAACAAATGGAAGAATTAACCTCAATTACCTTAATACAAAATATAATAGTACTAAACGATTATAACAATATCGTGGTTAAACCAAAGTAAGTGCGACACTGCTTGTCGAATAGTGCAGATAGTGGAAACCTAAAAACAAAAGAAAGATTACTATTTGCGTTCTATAAAACGTGTTAATTCAATAACATAATTAAAGGCAGTGAAAGTAAAAAGTACCCAGTCCACAACTAATCATTGTAGAAGGAAGTGTACATGCAGGAATTCCGCAGAGATAAATTATGGATCCACTCCGTAGAACATAGAATACGACTGCCAGCTGAAACGAATGCAAGAACTGGCCTCAATTGCCTTGACATATATGAAAAGAAATAATACTATTAAAACTTACAACAAGATTGCCAATTACGTCGGGTAGGTGTCTTGCGTGAGCGACGTAGCGTGTAGACTTGGAGAATAAAGACGAAGTAACTATGAACATTAATAATATAGTGTGCAAGTTCTAATCTATAATACATGAATTAGTCTCGACTTACATTACAGGATTATTATTATACCTCACATATAGAAACAGATTTGTAATGCACAATAGCGGTCGCTCACACAATGCACTACGTGCATATTGAATTAATTAACTAAATGATATGTTTATACTCACAAATATAGGATGAATAAAGGTATCTGTAGTAAGTATTTTGAATATAATGAAAACCGGATGATGCCTTACACACGGTAACGCAGCATCGAAGGAATAGGATTTGAGAAACTACAAATGGTAATAATTCAATAAACAAGTTTTAACCAGTAATACATAGATTAGCTCAAAAAATTATACTATACAAATATGAAATAATAATAAATCACTAATAGTAAATCACATAATTACTAAGTAACAACAGATTAATAGGGAAGATATAGAAATAGCTAATAAAATAGAAATAGGCTAGAAATTAATCAAGATAGATTAGCCGAGCATTAATAATCAAACATGATTAAAATTAGGAATTATCATATTGTGTTAAGCTATTACAGCATTACTATATTAAATTACGTATAAAGAAATAAGGTTATAATACACAGTGGTGACTGGTGACACTATGCACGCATTAGATTAAACCAATTAAACAAAAGCTACATAAATATAAACTACCTTATAATTAAACAGTGAAACGATTCTATTAGTAATTAATATTTTCGACAACGATATAATCCACACGCTATTACATTAAAATAACACACAGTATATATACACATATTACAACAAATACAAAACAATGTTAAATTAAACATACACATTACGACGAACACAAAACTAGACGTTGACACTTCACTAGAACGGAGTTGAAACTAAGTAACAAAACAATTATTACAATATCAAACAAATTTACGAAACACCACACTCTTATTTAAGACGTACACAAACATCCATTTTGGAAATCCGTCGCGAGCGTGAAGCAGTTCTCACGCATGCGCAATGAACTACATGCAATAATTATACATACTAAAATAAATACAGAATAATATTATTCCCACTTCAATTATACGTCAACTGCTAAAATAAAGTCACAAATAATTAACAAATAAATAATAAAACCGCATGAATAAAATTCACCATATACTAGAGACATTCATGAACGGCCATCTTAGATTGTCACGAATAGGGAATAGTCCTTACGCACGCGCAATGAAACACATATACATAAATAATATTAATTTTATTTGAATTACACGTCACCTACTAAAATAAAGTTAAAAATAATTAACAGATAGATAATTAATTCGATATTGGCAAAAGTCACCACATATTAGGGACATCCACCACCAATCAACGCATGTATGTAGTAACTTTAATACCTTACAAATAAATTATATTTCTAATAAAAAATAATAAAAAGACGGGTACGATAATCTAGACTTAGGCTATCGCGACCCATACGAAGACCCTCCAACACGTTTTTATGCACACAAATCCAAAGAGCGCGTTGTAGATTGTGTGAAATACAAATAACAAAACTCCAACCCGCGATATTTTGTCTGCAATGCATAAATGTCAATCTTAACACGACACAATAACCCCAAAGAAATCTTTTGATGTAATGAATTGTAGTTCGCGCTGTTGCCCGTTAGGATGGACCAACAAACAATCGCAACTACATCTGCTACGATCAGTCAAATTTCCTTCGGAAATTTGAACACCAAGGGCGGGGGTGTCACGTCCCGCGTTCCGCACGTGACGCCACGAACCAATAACTTATGAATAATTAAACACGACCAATAATAATAAATTAACTAATAACTAACCAATCAAAATAAAAAGAATTATACGACAGACAATCAAAATGAAATAAATGAATCAATAAGAAGAAACACTACAACCAATCAGCAATGACATATAAAATACAAATAAAATGAAATAATTAAATGAACCAATAAATAAAATAAGCCGCGATTCAAATGTATGAGATTTCTCTGCGAAAACACATGTATATACACACACGTGTATGCATATCTGTGTGTGTGACCTACTTCGTGAATCTGAATAATTGGTAATCTAATAAAATATAAAAGAAATAAAATATACTACACTACACCAGCATTCTAATAAAAGTGAAAATTGTATACAAGATTACTCTGCGACACACACATATATAGATATACACATGCGTACGCGTATCTTTGGGAAAAATTCATAATATATATATATATGTATACGTTATTAAACCATTAAAACGCAAAGAAATAAATATATAGATTTACATTTCTACGAACCTAGAGAATTATATACGAAATCCACATTATGGAATATTCAACCAATTAACGATCCGAGAAACAATGAGAATAACAATACGCGCACATATACATATGCATATATATATTTTACATAATGGAAAATTACATTGTAAAATGTATATATATATATACACATATTATTATATCGAACAACCACTCATCTAATATACAAAACCACCTTGTAAAAATTACATTACTGAACATTCAACTAAACCAACTGAAGATTTAGTATAATAATATATAACAATATAATAATATATATATATATACATAGATATGTGAAATAGCGTTGTATATAACCGGAAACAATACAAATGTCACACGACTTCTTCAACAACTTCGACTCTTCGTTCCTGCCGACAACACCTCACACGATGACTGCGTCTTCTAGGGCCACTTACGGATTCTTTACAATTCTTCTTCTTCTTGCACTGAAATATCATATGCAGTGAATAAAACACGAAAGAAGCAGGATGAACTAAATAAAAGAAATCATAACAAGATACACACCGAGACAGTCCGCATGTGAACCTCTGACAAAGATACCTCCGTATCTATCATTAAACGCATAATAATCAAGATGCACAAACCTCATCTGGAAGTCGACACCACTCACAGCGTGCCAATGCAAGGGAGGAAAACGAATGAAATTGTATTTCGTGAAGACGTTTCACCACTTTCCATAGATCAGAAACTGGAGCTACACAACTAATAACCTAATAACAAGAAAGTAATATAAAATATACACGATTTAATATATAGCAAATATGGACATATAAATCTACAAGGAGCAAAATATATCTCATATTGTCAAATAAAACCAAATTGTCAAAAGATCATCAGGACACGACGCCAACGAAGGTGCCACTGTGCCTATTTGGATGGAAAACCGGCACTTCAGCATCATCCCTCGCACATATTCACACACGCACGTCGATCACGTCATCTCGTACCATTCACAAATCTTCTTCCTCTTGCGCTAAAACAAATTCACAAGTTTAAGGAAACAAACAACATGCGAAACGAGATAGAATACTAAAAACACATACTCACACAGTTCGCACAGGTGCGGACGCTTTTGTGTCCATCACTCAACATAACCTGTAATCATCAAAATCCACGTTCTCTCATGGAAACTCTAAAAACCTGCAGCATTGCGATTCCCACCGGAATGAACTGTCACGTGACTGTCATCCCATTGGGGATGTCATTATAAAAAGCGTAGCGACACAATTCAAATGAGAGTAATTGTTAGCGGGTCAGTTGAATAAAGGAATAGAAGAGAGTAATTGTTAGCGTTCGGGAGAATTTAGCGAAAAATAAAGAAGAGTCAGATTAATTGTTAGCGTTAGCGTTAGCGATTAATTGTTAGTGGTTCAGTTAGAACAATCAGAGTAATTGTGAAAAGAGAGTAACTGCCATTAGTTGGTTCAGTTAGAATATAGTCAGAGAAATTGTTAGCGTTCGGGAGAATTTAACGAAATTAAAGAAGAGTAATTCAGTTAGAATAAAGAAATAGGATAGAGCAATTGTGATTAGTTGGTTCAGGAGAATTTAGCGAAAATAAGGAGAGTAATTGTTAGCGGGTCAGTTGAATAAAGGAATAGAAGAGAGTAATTGTTAGCGTTCGGGAGAATTTAGCGAAAAATAAAGAAGAGTCAGATTAATTGTTAGCGTTAGCGTTAGCGATTAATTGTTAGTGGTTCAGTTAGAACAATCAGAGTGATTGTGAAAAGAGAGTAACTGCCATTAGTTGGTTCAGTTAGAATATAGTCAGAGAAATTGTTAGCGTTCGGGAGAATTTAACGAAATTAAAGAAGAGTAATTCAGTTAGAATAAAGAAATAGGATAGAGCAATTGTGATTAGTTGGTTCAGGAGAATTTAGCGAAAATAAGGAGAGTAATTGTTAGTCGTTCAATTGAATTTGAGTGAGTCTGATTTAAGTTGAGTTGATTTAAGAGAATTCGTTCAGTTGATTTAATTAGAATTTAAGTTAGGATTAGAGAATAATTGTTCGTTCCAGTTTGAGTTTAAGAATTACGAGATATAAATGTTATTAGTCAGTTCGAATTATAAAATAATTGTTATTAGTCAGTTAGAATCAAAACAATAGTTGGCTCAAGTTTTTGTGTTAGAATTTCGAATTGTTAAACACGTCCGGACACACTGTTGTTTACACTGTTCAAATTAAATAAAGATTAAAACGAAAAATTATAGAAGTGTCGATCTTTGTAAAACCGGAATCACCCCAGCGGCCTGCCCGTTCATCAGCGGAGACCAACGTCAGGTGAGTTAACTTTAATTATTATTAATAACTAATAATTAAAATAATAAATAATATCAATGATTAGTATAATTCGTCATTAATTCCGCCTGTAATAATTATTTATAATATAATTGTTTATTCCAAACAATCCTCTCCCGTGCTAGTATTCCTGCGCATAGCAGGTTAGCCGAAACGTGGAGATTGTTGACCAGTGGCCTAAACTCCGATCAACGCTACATAATCTAACAAGAAATATCTAATTGAAACAGTCCTTAGACTCTTTCTGGTGGCAGCGACTACTACATTGTTTAAAATTTCAAAATTTGGATAGCGAAACGTAACAGCTACATAACGTATAACGTTGTATGCTATTACGATATAACGTATAACGTTATATACTATAACGATATAACGTATAACGTTACGTAGTATACCGTTACAACGTATAACGTTATGTAGTACAACGTTACAACGTATAACGCAATATACTATAACGATATATCGTATAACGTTAGATCCTATTGCAATATAACGTATAACGTTGTATACTATTACGATATAACGTATAACGTTATATACCATAACGATATAACGTATAACGTTATATACCATTACCATATAACGTATAACGTTATATACTATTACAAAATAACGTATAACGTTATATAATATTACAAAATAACGTATAACGTTATATAGCATTACGATATAACGTATAACGTTATGTAGTATTCCGTTACAACGTATACCGTTGTATACTATTACGATATAACGTATAACGTTATATACTATTACAAAATAACGTATAACGGTATACACTATTACAAAATAACGTATAACGTTATATAGCATTACGATATAACGTATAACGTTGTATAATATTATCATATAACGTATAACGCTATGTAGTATACCGTTACAACCTATAACGTTGTATACTATTACGATATAACGTATAACGTTATATACTATAACGATATAACGTATAATGTTACGTAGTATAACGTTACAACGTATAACGTTATATACTATTACGATATAACGTATAACGTTATGTAGTATACCATTACAACGTATAACGTTATATACTATTACGATATAACGTATAACGTTAGATACTATTACAAAATAACGTATAACGTTATATACTATAACGATATAACTTATATCGTTATATACTATAACGATATAACGTATAACGTTATATACCATTAGGATATAACGTTTAACGTTGTATAGTATTACGATATAACGTATAACGTTATGTAGTACACCGTTACAAAGTATAACGTTATGTAGTACAACGTTACAACGTATAACGCAATATACTATAACGATATAACGTATAACGTTAGATCCTATTGCAATATAACGTATAACGTTGTATACTATTACGATATAACGTATATCGTTATATACCATAACGATATAACGTATAACGCAATATACTATAACGATATAACGTATAACGTTAGATCCTATTGCAATATAACGTATAACGTTGTATACTATTACGATATAACGTATATCGTTATATACCATAACGATATAACGTATAACGTTATATACTATAACGATATAACGTATAACGTTATATACTATTACGATATAACGTATAACGTTAGATACTATTACAAAATAACGTATAACGTTATATACTATTACAAAATAACGTATAACGTTATATAGCATTACGATATAACGTATAACGTTGTATACTATTGTTACGTTTCGCTATCCAAATTTTGAAATTTTAAACAATGTAGTAGTCGCTGCCACCAGAAACAGTCTAAGGACTGTTTCAATTAGATATTTCTTGTTAGATTATGTAGCGTTGACCGGAGTTTAGGCCACTGGTCAACAATCTCCACGTTTCGGCTAACCTGCTATGCGCAGGAATACTAGCACGGGAGAGGATTGTTTGGAATAAACAATTATATTATAAATAATTATTACAGGCGGAATTAATGACGAATTATACTAATCATTGATATTATTTATTATTTTAATTATTAATTATTAATAATAATTAAAGTTGACTCACCTGACGTTGGTCTCCGCTGATGAACGGGCAGGCCGCTGGGGTGATACCGGTTTTACAAAGATTGACACTTCTATAATTTTTCGTTTTAATCTTTACTTAATTTGAACAGTGTAAACAACAGTGTGTCCGGACGTGTTTAACAATTCGAAATTCTAACACAAAAACTTGAGCCAACTATTGTTTTAATTCTAACTGACTAATAACAATTATTTTATAATTCGAACTGACTAATAACATTTATATCTCGTAATTATTAAACTCGAACTGGAACGAACAATTATTCTCTAATCCTAACTTAAATTCTAATTGAATCAACTGAACGAACTGATATCAGACTCACTCAAATTCAATTGAACGACTAACAATTACTCTCCTTATTTTCGCTAAATTCTCCTGAACCAACTAATCACAATTGCTCTATCCTATTTCTTTATTCTAACTGAATTACTCTTCTTTAATTTCGTTAAATTCTCCCGAACGCTAACAATTTCTCTGACTATATTCTAACTGAACCAACTAATGGCAGTTACTCTCTTTTCACAATTACTCTGATTGTTCTAACTGAACCACTAACAATTAATCGCTAACGCTAACGCGAACAATTAATCTGACTCTTCTTTATTTTTCGCTAAATTCTCCCGAACGCTAACAATTACTCTCTTCTATTCCTTTATTCAACTGACCCGCTAAAAATTACTCCCTTACTCTTTTATTCAACTGGTAACGATTACTCCGATTTGAATTGTGTCGCTACGCTTTTTATAATGACATCCCCAATGGGATGACAGTCACGTGACTGTTCGTTCCGGTGGGAATCGCAATGCTGCAGGTTTTTAGAGTTTCCATGAGAGAACGTGGAGTTTGATGATTACAGGTTATGTTGAGTCATGGACACAAAAGCGTCCGCACCTGTGCGAACTGTGTGAGTGTGTTTTTAGTATTCTGTCTCGTTTCGCATGTTGTTTGTTTCCTTAAACTTGTGAATTCGTTTTAGCGCAAGAGGAAGAAGATATGTGAATGCTACGAGGTGACGTGATCGACGTGCGTGTGTGAATATGTGCGAGGGGTGATGCTGAAGTGGTGGTTTTCCATCCAAATAGGCACAGTGGCACCTTCGTTGGCGTCGTGTCCTGATGATCTTTTGACAATTTGGTTTTATTTGACAATATGAGATATATTTTGCTCCTTGTAGATTTATATGTCCATATTTGCTATATATTAAATCGTGTATATTTTATATTACTTCCTTGTTATTAGGTTATTAGTTGTGTAACTCCAGTTTCTGATCTATGGACAGTGGTGAAACGTCTTCACGAAATACAATTTCATTCGTTTTCCTCCCTTGCATTGGCACGCTGTGAGTGGTGTCGACTTCCAGATGAGGTTTGTGCATCTTGATTATTATGCATTTAATGATAGATACTTTGTCAGAGGTTCCCATGCGGATTGTCTCAGTGTGTATCTTGTTATGATTTCTTTTATTTAGTTCATCCTGCTTCTTTCGTGTTTTATTCACTGCATATGATATTTCAGTGCAAGAAGAAGAAGAATTGTAAAGAATCCGTAAGTGGCCCTAGAAGACGCAGTCATCGTGTGAGGTGTTGTCGGCAGGAACGAAGAGTCGAAGTTGTTGAAGGAGTCGTGTGACATTTGTATTGTTTCCGGTTATATACAACGCTATTTCACATATCTATGTATATATATATATTATTATATTATTATATATTATTATACTAAATCTTCAGTTGGTTTAGTTGAATGTTCAGTAATGCAATTTTTACAAGGTGGTTTTGTATATTAGATGAGTAGTTGTTCGATATAATAATATGTGTATATATATATATACATTTCACAATGTAATTTTCCATTATGTAAAATATATATATGCATATGTATATGTGCGCGTATTGTTATTCTCATTGTTTCTCGGATCGTTAATTGGTTGAATATTCCATAATGTGGATTTCGTATATAATTCTCTAGGTTCGTAGAAATGTAAATCTATATATTTATTTCTTTGCGTTTTAATGGTTTAATAACGTATACATACATATATATATATATATATATTATGAATTTTTCCCAAAGATACGCGTACGCATGTGTATATCTATATATGTGTGTGTCGCAGAGTAATCTTGTATACAATTTTCACTTTTATTAGAATGCTGATGTAGTGTAGTATATTTTATTTCTTTTATATTTTATTAGATTACCAATTATTCAGATTCACGAAGTAGGTAACACACACAGATATGCATACACATGTGTGTATATACATGTGTTTTCGCAGAGAAATCTCATACATTTGAATCGCGGCTTGTTTTATTTATTGGTTCATTTAATTATTTCATTTTATTTGTATTTTATATGTCATTGCTGATTGGTTGTAGTGTTTCTTCTTATTGATTCATTTATTTCATTTTGATTGTCTGTCGTATAATTCTTTTTATTTTGATTGGTTAGTTATTAGTTAATTTATTATTATTGGTCGTGTTTAATTATTCATAAGTTATTGGTTCGTGGCGTCACGTGCGGAACGCGGGACGTGACACCCCCGCCCTTGGCGTTCAAATTTCCGAAGGAAATTTGACTGATCGTAGCAGATGTAGTTGCGATTGGTTGTTGGTCCATCCTAACGGGCAACAGCGCGAACTACAATTCCTTACATCAAAAGATTTCTTTGGGGTTATTGTGTCGTGTTAAGATTGACATTTATGCATTGCAGACAAAATATCGCGGGTTGGAGTTTTGTTATTTGTATTTCACACAATCTACAACGCGCTCTTTGAATTTGTGTGCATAAAAACGTGTTGGAGGGTCTTCGTATGGGTCGCGATAGCCTAAGTCTAGATTATCGTACCCGTCTTTTTATTATTTTTTTATTAGAAATATAATTTATTTGTAAGGTATTAAAGTTACTACATACATGCGTTGATTGGTGGTGGATGTCCCTAATATGTGGTGACTTTTGCCAATATCGAATTAATTATCTATCTGTTAATTATTTTTAACTTTATTTTAGTAGGTGACGTGTAATTCAAATAAAATTAATATTATTTATGTATATGTGTTTCATTGCGCGTGCGTAAGGACTATTCCCTATTCGTGACAATCTAAGATGGCCGTTCATGAATGTCTCTAGTATATGGTGAATTTTATTCATGCGGTTTTGTTATTTATTTGTTAATTATTTGTGACTTTATTTTAGCAGTTGACGTATAATTGAAGTGGGAATAATATTATTCTGTATTTATTTTAGTGTGTATAATTATTGCATGTAGTTCATTGCGCATGCGTGAGAACTGCTTCACGCTCGCGACGGATTTCCAAAATGGATGTTTGTGTACGTCTTAAATAAGAGTGTGGTGTTTTGTAAATTTGTTTGATATTGTAATAATTGTTTTGTTACTTAGTTTCAACTCCGTTCTAGTGAAGTGTCAACGTCTAGTTTTGTGCTCGTCGTAATGTGTATGTTTAATTTAACATTGTTTTGTATTTGTTGTAATATGTGTATATATACTGTGTGTTATTTTAATGTAATAGCGTGTGGATTATATCGTTGTCGAAAATATTAATTACTAATAGAATCGTTTCACTGTTTAATTATAAGGTAGTTTATATTTATGTAGCTTTTGTTTAATTGGTTTAATCTAATGCGTGCATAGTGTCACCAGTCACCACTGTGTAGTATAACCTTATTTCTTTATAGGTAATTTAATATAGTAAAGCTGTAATAGCTTAACACAATATGATAATTCCTAATTTTAATCATGTTTGATTATTAATGCTCGGCTAATCTATCTTGATTAATTTCTAGCCTATTTCTATTTTATTAGCTATTTCTATATCTTCCCTATTAATCTGTCGTTACTTAGTAATTATGTGATTTATTATTAGTGATTTATTATTATTTCATATTTGTATAGTATAATTTTTTGAGCTAATCTATGTATTATTGGTTAAAACTTGTTTATTGAATTATTACCGTTTGTAGTTTCTCAAATCCTATTCCTTCGATGCTGCGTTACCGTGTGTAAGGCATCATCCGGTTTTCATTATATTCAAAATACTTACTACAGATACCTTTATTCATCCTATATTTGTGAGTATAAACATATCATTTAGTTAATTAATTCAATATGCACGTAGTGCATTGTGTGAGCGACCGCTATTGTGCATTACAAATCTGTTTCTATATATGAGGTATAATAATAATCGTGTAATGTAAGTCGAGACTAATTCATGTATTATAGATTAGAACTTGTACACTATATTATTACTGTTCATAGTTACTTCGTCTTTATTCTCCAAGTCTACACGCTACGTCGCTCACGCAAGACACCTACCCGACGTAATTGGCAATCTTGTTGTAAGTTTTAATAGTATTATTTCTTTTCATATATGTCAAGGCAATTGAGGCCAGTTCTTGCATTCGTTTCAGCTGGCAGTCGTATTCTATGTTCTACGGAGTGGATCCATAATTTATCTCTGCGGAATTCCTGCATGTACACTTCCTTCTACAAAGATTAGTTGTGGACTAGGTACTTTTTACTTTCACTGCCTTTAATTATGTTATTGAATTAACACGTTTTATAGAACGCAAATAGTAATCTTTCTTTTGTTTTTAGGTTTCCACTATCTGCACTATTCGACAAGCAGTGTCGCACTTACTTTGGTTTAACCACGATATTGTTATAATCGTTTAGTACTATTATATTTTGTATTAAGGTAATTGAGGTTAATTCTTCCATTTGTTTCAGATGGCTGTCATACGTTATGTTTTACGAATATGGGCTTATGGCCTGTCTTTGCATATACACTTCCTTTTACAATAGTTAATTGTTCACAAGGTACTTTTCACTTTCGCCGTTTTAATCACTTTATTGAATTAATACATTTTATATTTGAGTAATGTTTAGAAAGTACATAGTAATTTCCTTTTCTTTTTAGGTTTCCATTGTCCGCATTATTCGACGAGCAGCACTACACTACATACTACTGTACTGTGTTACCTTCTGAAAACGTTTCGTTTATTATTTATTTCGGTTATGCGCTAATTTTAACTTATTTAAGTGCACTGTTCGCGGAATCCTTTTCACTTCAATCATGACGTTTTGGTTTTCTAAAATTTCCAACACTTTATGCGGTCCCGAATATTGGTCGGAAAATTTTCCTCTTCTGGGTTCCTTTAATAGATATACTAGATCTCCTATTTTGAAATTTTGCGGGTTGATTCGTCTGTCATAGTATTCTTTTGACTTTAATTTGGATTTTATCAGATTTTCTCTTGCCATTTGTTGAACGGTGATGATTTTATCGAACAGGTCTCTGAGATACTCTGCATATGTTGGTTCCATATTCTCCTCGGTTATCATCTCGCCAGTAGGTTCTCTGGCTAAGTGCCCAAAGACTAGTTCGTGTGGGGAGAATTTTGTTCCTTCGTGTACGGAGGTATTGTAGGAGAACATGGCTAATTCCACCCATTCGTCCCAGTTTCTGGAATTTTCGATGTACAGGTTGAGGTATTCAGTTAATACGTGGTGAGATCTTTCGATGGAGCCGTTGCTTTGTGGATGGTATGCTGACGTGGTATACCTTTTTATGCGAAATCTTTTTGCTACCTTTTTCATCAGCGAGGATGTAAAATTTGCTCCCTGATCAGTAAGGATAGCCCTCGGTGAACCGAATCGGCAAATGAATTGTTTTACGAAAACGTCAGCTATCTCGGCCGAGGAGATTCCTGCCATCGGGATCCCGATTGAATATTTTGTCAGTAAGTCTTGGATAGTTAATATGTATTTATTTCCCTTTTGTGTCTGTGGTAATGGATCGACGATATCCATACTAATTTTATCGAACGCTTTACCTGGTGTGTCTGTGAGCACCATGGGTTGCCTGGTTTTTATTCTGGTTAACTTTTTCAATTGGCATTCTTTGCATGTTCTCACGTATTCCTGGATCTCTTTCTTCATGGTTTTCCAATAGTAGTATTGTCGTACTCTTTGGTAAGTTTTTGTTACTCCCTTATGTCCTGCTACAGGTGATTCGTGCTTTTCTCGTATTATGTTGCTTCGCGCTTCCACCGGTGAGATAATTATTTCCCCGGTACAGATGGTAATAGCTATGGTTTCTCCCATGAATACCTCTTTCAGTTTCCTGATTGTATATCGCCAAGGTATTTCTTCCAGGTTTGTTTTGCTGATGCTAAAGGACGTTAATTGGTTTTCTTTTACCACATCCAGTAAAGATTTCAATGAGTTCAATATATTTTCTGGCGTTATTGGAGAGTTTCGATCTTCCTTTACGGGTAGGGACACGATGTATTTTCCGGAATCTTGATTCAATATTACTCTTCCCAACATTAAATCTCTATAATACGGCAGTTTTCCTGCTTCCTTCATTTCTAAGGCCCCTTTATCTATCGGAGTGCCATGTATATCGACGAATATTATTCTATGGTCGTTTACTCTCGTAATCGAGTCTCGCGTTTCCAAGATTCTTAGCTCTGAAAGTACCGCAGGCATTGCGTCCTTTCCTTGTTGCTGAATTGGTTCGGAAATTGTTATAGGGGGTTCTTCTTCATTCGTTTTATCGATGTCGGTTATCTCTTGAGTGATTGTTTCCTCGTCTGTGTTTACGTCGATTTCGGCTAATGCGTGGTCAAAATGTTTTGTGGGTGTTTCTTCTATGGTGACGTGTTTTCGAATGGAAATTTTTTCTTGTTTTCCTGGTCTATTGTGTTGCGATAGTTCGCGTGGTTTAACTTCAAACGTGGGGGAGTCTTCGGTTAGTGTGTCTAGTTCAAATCTCTTGGGTGCGGGATATCGACTCGGTGAATCTTCCTCTCTTTTCCTGATTGGCAAACAAACCTCAGGGGGGTTTCTAGATAAGGCGTCTGCATTCGCGTTTGCCTTACCTTCTTTGTGTATAATGTCGAATTCGAAATCCGCCAATTTTAGTTTCCACTTCCAAATTCTTGAAGTAGGATCTTTGATAGAATGCATCCACACCAGAGATTTATGATCGGTTATAATGGTGAATTTTCTCCCGTACAAATACGGTCGGAAGTGCATTGCGCTGTAAACGATCGCTAGGCATTCCTTTTCTATCGTGGAATAATTTTGTTCGGTGGGGTTCAATAATCTTGAGGCGTATGCGATCGGTAGGTCTTTTCCGATAGGTCCTTGGCTTAGTACGCCGCCCACGGCATATCCAGATGCGTCTGTCGTGAGATTGAATGGTTGAGAGAAGTCCGGGTACTGCAAAATGGGTTCTGTTATAAGGGCTGTTTTCAAGGTGTTGAATGCATCTTCTTGGTTTTCCGTCCACTTGAACGCAACGTCTTTTTTTAGTAATTGCGTCAATGGTTTCGCAACCTTGGAGAAATTGGGTATGAACCTTCGGTAATATCCAGCTAATCCCAAAAATTGTTTAACATTTTTTGATTTCCTTGGCCGTGGAAAATTTGAAACTGCCTCGATTTTCTTTGGGTCAGGTTTAACTCCATTCTCACTGATTACATGTCCCAAATATTTTACTTCGTGCCGTAAGAATTCGCACTTGTCCGGTTGCAGTTGCAATTTAGCTCTCCGTAATCTGTCCATAAGTCGATTAAATTTAATCTCATGTTCGTGAATGGATGTGGAATAAATTATTATATCATCCAGATAAACGAACAGCTCTATTCCTTGCAACCCTGACAGTATCGAATTCATCAACCGCTCGAACGTTGCTGGTGCATTTTTCAGTCCGAAAGGCATTCGTTTGAACTGAAAATGACCATATGGCGTCGAGAATGCAGTTTTGTGGGCATCTTTCGATGACATACGGAATTGGTGGAACCCAGATGCTAGATCGAACGTGGAAAAGTATTTCGCACTTCCCAATTGGTCCAATATTTCAGTGATATTGGGTAGTGGATAGGCATCGCCTATTGTTTTGTCATTTAATTTCCTGTAATCAATAACCATTCTCCATCGTTTATTACCTTGAGAGTCCGGTTTCTTCGGCACAATCCATAATGGGGAGTTATACGGAGATGTCGATGATTCCACAACGTCCGTTTCTAGTAGTTCTTGAATCTGGCGGTTTATTTCTTCCCGATGTACGGGAGGATACCGGTATTGTTTAACATTGATCGGTATCTCATCTGTGGTAGCAATTTCGTGCTGTAAAACGTCTGTTCCTTCTAGTGTCTCCCCTGGGAGATGAAATCTATCTTGATTCTTCCGTATTAGCGCTTCGACGTTCCTCTTTTCTTCTTCATTTAAATGCTCTAGTCGCAATAATTCCATTATTTTGTCGAACCTATTTCCCTCAGATGCTGAAACGGCGTTGCATGTAGTATGAGAGGGCGGAGTAGGAGTTGCAAATTTTTTTATTACTATTGTGGGTACGGTAAATTCGTAATCCCTCGAGGTGGTATTAATTATTCTTAAATAACCACGTCCCTTATGGTTTTTCACGACCGCATTTCCGAAATAGACTCCCTTAATCGGTTCGATTTTGGGGATGAATCCCTCAATTTCCTCCGGATTTGCGATATTTATGGTACATGGTACCGAACTTCGTTTCGGCACAATTATCTTTTCTTTTGTATCAAACGGGATGTAGATATCCCCCCATTTGATATGTTTTTGCCCGTAATCCAAACGGGCTCTGTATTTTGCAAAAAATTCGGAACCTAAGATTCCGTCTTGATTGATCAGCAGGGAATCATCAACTACATGGAAAGTAACGGGGTGGCCCGCAACCTGTATTATTGTCTGCCCTAGGGTGACCAGGCTCGTTGCCGTAATTCCTCGAACTTCAATTATCTCTTGCTCGTTGATGATCGCTGACTCGGGTAAGGCAGGTTTCTTGATAATGTTAATTTCTGATCCGGAGTCTAGCAGTAGGTTCGCCTTCGTTTTCAAATCCGGGGAGACTATTCTCGCGGTAGGAGTATTTGAGGTTTCTTTTATTTCTATTGAAACCATCCGGAAAGGTCGACGTCCGAATCTGAGTCCAACACCCGGTGATACTTGTTTGCTTTCTTGTAACCCTCTTTCTTCGTTGATCGTTGGTTCTCCAGATTTCATAACTGTTCTTGAGCACGACTGGATGATGGTTTTACCGGAATGTTCGTCGGTTTTACGGGAGTCGTTTGTCGCGTTCGGTTGACTACCGTGAGATCCGGTCTTCTCGTCGTAGCTTGTTCTCTTGAGCGGTTTATGGCGTTGCTCCTTCGAGGTTCGCTCCCTCCCCTCGAAGGATTCGTCTCGTTTCCCGACTGCCCTGACGCGTAAGGCACAATTATTCCAGCGTCCACCCTTGCTTTGAATTTGTAGCAGTCTCTTACTAGATGCCCAGGCTTCTTACAGTAGTTACACATTATAAAATTTTGTCTAGGGACGTTCGGACGATTTTGCGCCGGCGGCACGAATCTTCGATCCTGGCGGTTATTTCCGTTGATATCGCGATTGTTGTTGTCGTTGTTAGGGCGAGAGGCGTTCCAGTTAAGACTGTTTGGGTTCCCTAGTCGTTGACATCGCGATCTGATATTTATTTGTTTCAGTTCTCTCGTAGCTCTCACGGCTTGGCAAAATGCGTCGTCTAGGGATTGATATCAGGCTAATTTTACCCGCATAAATACCTCGTTTGGGAGTCCTTTAACGAAGGCTTCTGTCGTGTCCCAATCTATAGTGTCTTGGACATCCGCGGACACGGTATCAAATCCGCATCTTTCCTCGTCCATTATTGCTAGCCTGAGATTTTTGATGCGATCTATGTAATCTAAGATCTCTTCCCCCGGTCGTTGAAACACCGTCGCTAGTTCACCTCTGTATTCGTTAATTGTTTTTCCCGGACCGAACATATTTTTAACCTACTTCCGAAATCGTTCAGGGTTAATACTACACCGTCCTTTACGGCGAGAAACGCGTGTCCGCGTAGTTTGTTCATCAATAATTTTACTAGGTAAGGTTCTTGACTTCTTGGCACCATACTTCGAGCTCGTTCGCATGCCCTTAAAAATTGAAATACCGGTGGTCGATGGCCGTCGAACACTGGCACTGACTCGATCGCGTCTTTTAGTTTAATTGGTTGAAAATTATCATTAATGGGTCTTATTCCTCGCGGAATTAACGGCGTCGATGTGGGAATTTCGGTATCTCTCGATTCCCTACTTGCACGCAGGTCTTCTTCCACTCTGCTTAGACTTGCATTAATGTCGGTTAGTACGCGAAAATTCTCGTCCCACGCTTTCAATTTTTCCGACAACAACGTAATCGTGTCCTCGTTTAGTGAGTCTCGTGCGACCGCCATGTTTTTTTTCCTTTCTTTTTGTATATGTTTATGTGTATGTTTCAGTTAATAAATTGAAAAAACTTTAAACCTATGAGCGTATATTATTGTTTATACCAACTGTAATCCTCCGTGGAGCGTATCCCACCGCTGCCACCAAAATTTTTATCTAATATATATATATTGTTGCGTTTCGCTATCCAAATTTTGAAATATTAAACAATGTAGTAGTCGCTGCCACCAGAAACAGTCTAAGGACTGTTTCAATTAGATATTTCTTGTTAGATTATGTAGCGTTGATCGGAGTTTAGGCCACTGGTCAACAATCTCCACGTTTCGGCTAACCTGCTATGCGCAGGAATACTAGCACGGGAGAGGATTGTTTGGAATAAACAATTATATTATAAATAATTATTACAGGCGGAATTAATGACGAATTATACTAATCATTGATATTATTTATTATTTTAATTATTAATTATTAATAATAATTAAAGTTGACTCACCTGACGTTGGTCTTCGCTGATGAACGGTCAGGCCGCTGGGGTGATTCCGGTTTTACAAAGATCGACACTTCTATAATTTTTCGTTTTAATCTTTATTTAATTTGAACAGTGTAAACAACAGTGTGTCCGGACGTGTTTAACAATTCGAAATTCTAACACAAAAACTTGAGCCAACTATTGTTTTAATTCTAACTGACTAATAACAATTATTTTATAATTCGAACTGACTAATAACATTTATATCTCGTAATTCTTAAACTCGAACTGGAACGAACAATTATTCTCTAATCCTAACTTAAATTCTAATTAAATCAACTGAACGAACTGATATCAGACTCACTCAAATTCAATTGAACGACTAACAATTACTCTCCTTATTTTCGCTAAATTCTCCTGAACCAACTAATCACAATTGCTCTATCCTATTTCTTTATTCTAACTGAATTACTCTTCTTTAATTTCGTTAAATTCTTCCGAACGCTAACAATTTCTCTGACTATATTCTAACTGAACCAACTAATGGCAGTTACTCTCTTTTCACAATCACTCTGATTGTTCTAACTGAACCACTAACAATTAATCGCTAACGCTAACGCGAACAATTAATCTGACTCTTCTTTATTTTTCGCTAAATTCTCCCGAACGCTAACAATTACTCTCTTCTATTCCTTTATTCAACTGACCCGCTAACAATTACTCTCTTTTATTCTAACTGGTAACGATTACTCCGTTTTATTCTAACTGGTAACGATTACTCCCTTTTATTCTAACTGGTAACGATTACTCCCTTTTATTCTAACTGGTAACGATTACTCCCTTTTATTCTAACTGGTAACGATTACTCCCTTTTATTCTAACTGGTAACGATTACTCCCTTTTATTCTAACTGGTAACGATTACTCCGATTTGAATTGTGTCGCTACGCTTTTTATAATGACATCCCCAATGGGATGACAGTCACGTGACTGTTCGTTCCGGTGGGAATCGCAATGCTGCAGGTTTTTAGAGTTTCCATGAGAGAACGTGGAGTTTGATGATTACAGGTTATGTTGAGTCATGGACACAAAAGCGTCCGCACCTGTGCGAACTGTGTGAGTGTGTTTTTAGTATTCTGTCTCGTTTCGCATGTTGTTTGTTTCCTTAAACTTGTGAATTCGTTTTAGCGCAAGAGGAAGAAGATATGTGAATGCTACGAGGTGACGTGATCGACGTGCGTGTGTGAATATGTGCGAGGGGTGATGCTGAAGTGGTGGTTTTCCATCCAAATAGGCACAGTGGCACCTTCGTTGGCGTCGTGTCCTGATGATCTTTTGACAATTTGGTTTTATTTGACAATATGAGATATATTTTGCTCCTTGTAGATTTATATGTCCATATTTGCTATATATTAAATCGTGTATATTTTATATTTCTTTCTTGTTATTAGGTTATTAGTTGTGTAACTCCAGTTTCTGATCTATGGAAAGTGGTGAAACGTCTTCACGAAATACAATTTCATTCGTTTTCCTCCCTTGCATTGGCACGCTGTGAGTGGTGTCGACTTCCAGATGAGGTTTGTGCATCTTGATTATTATACATTTAATGATAGATACTTTGTCAGAGGTTCCCATGCGGATTGTCTCGGTGTGTATCTTGTTATGATTTCTTTTATTTAGTTCATCCTGCTTCTTTCGTGTTTTATTCACTGCATATGATATTTCAGTGCAAGAAGAAGAAGAATTGTAAAGAATCCGTAAGTGGCCCTAGAAGACGCAGTCATCGTGTGAGGTGTTGTCGGCAGGAACGAAGAGTCGAAGTTGTTGAAGAAGTCGTGTGACATTTGTATTGTTTCCGGTTATATACAACGCTATTTCACATATCTATGTATATATATATATATTATTATATTATTATATATTATTATACTAAATCTTCAGTTGGTTTAGTTGAATGTTCAGTAATGTAATTTTTACAAGGTGGTTTTGTATATTAGATGAGTAATTGTTCGATATAATAATATGGGTATATATATATATATATATACATTTCACAATGTAATTTTCCATTATGTAAAATATATATATGCATATGTATATGAGCGCGTATTGTTATTCTCATTGTTTCTCGGATCGTTAATTGGTTGAATATTCCATAATGTGGATTTCGTATATAATTCTCTAGGTTCGTAGAAATGTAAATCTATATATTTATTTCTTTGCGTTTTAATGGTTTAATAACGTATACATATATATATATATATATATATATTATGAATTTTTCCCAAAGATACGCGTACGCATGTGTATATCTATATATGTGTGTGTCGCAGAGTAATCTTGTATACAATTTTCCCTTTTATTAGAATGCTGATGTAGTGTAGTATATTTTATTTCTTTTATATTTTATTAGATTACCAATTATTCAGATTCACGAAGTAGGTCACACACACAGATATGCATACACGTGTGTGTATATACATGTGTTTTCGCAGAGAAATCTCATACATTTGAATCGCGGCTTGATTTATTTATTGGTTCATTTAATTATTTCATTTTATTTGTATTTTATATGTCATTGCTGATTGGTTGTAGTGTTTCTTCTTATTGATTCATTTATTTCATTTTGATTGTCTGTCGTATAATTCTTTTTATTTTGATTGGTTAGTTATTAGTTACTTTATTATTACTGGTCGTGTTTAATTATTCATAAGTAATTGGTTCGTGGCGTCACGTGCGGAACGCGGGACGTGACAACGCATAACTTTATGGAGCATTACGTTACAACGTATAACGACATATTGCATTACTATGTGAAGTATAACGTTATATACTATTGCGTTATAACCTATAACGTTATACTGCTTCACTATATGACGTATAACGTTATATACTATTACGTTATTACCTATAACGTTATACTGCATCACTATATGACGTATAACGTCATATACTGTTATAACGTATAACGTTATATTGCATTACTATATGACGTATATCGTTCTGGATTATTACGTTACAACCCATAACGTTATACTGCGTCACTATATGACGTACAACGTTATATACTATTAAGTTATAAGGTATAACGATATATTGCATCACTATATGAAGAATAACCTTATATACTATTACGTTATAACGAATAACGTTATATTGCATCACTGTATCATTTATAACGTTATATTGCATCACTATATGACGTATAACGTTATATACTATTACGTTCTAAGGTATAACGTCATATTGCATCACTATATCACTTATAACGTTATATTGCTTCACTATATGAAGCGTAACGTTATATTCTAGTACGTTATAACGCATAACGTTATATTGCATCACTATATGACGTATAACGTTATGGAGTATTACGTTTTAACGTATAACGTTATTTACTATTACGTTATAACGGATAACGATATATTTCATCACTATGTGACGCATAACGTTATGGAGCATTACGTACAACGTATAACGACATATTGCATGACTATGTGACGTATAACGTTATATACTATTGCGTTATAACCTATAACGCTATACTGCATCACTATATGACGTATAACGTTATATACTATTACGTTAGAACCTATAACGTTATACTGCGTCACTATATGACGTATAACGTTATATACTATTACGCTATAAGGTATAACGTTATATTGCATCACTATATCACTTATAATGTTATATTGCACTACTATATGACGTATAACGTCATATACTATTACGTTATAACCCATAACGTCATATTGCATCACTATATGACGTATAACGTTATGGAGTATTACGTTTTAACGTATAACGTTATATACTATTACGTCATAACGTATAACGATATATTGCATCACTCTATGACGTATAACGTTATATACTATTACGTTATAAGGTATAACGATATATTGCATCACTATATGAAGTATAACCTTATATACTATTACGTTATAAGGAATAACGTTATATTGCATCACTATATCACTTATAACGTTATATAGCATCCCTATATGACGTATAACGTTATGAACTATCACGTTATAACGTATAGCGTTATAGAGTATTACCTTATATCGTATAACGATTTATACTATTACGTTATAACGCATTACGTTATATTGCATCACTATATCACTTATAACGTTATATTGCATCACTAAATCACTTATAACGTTATATTGCATCACTATATCACTTATAACGTTATATTGCATCAATATGTGATGTATAACCTTTATACTATTTCGTTATAACTTATAACGGTATATTGCATCACTATATAACGTATAACGTTATGGTGTATTACGTTTTAACGTATAACGTTATATACTATTACGTTATAACGGATAACGATATATTTCATCACTATGTGACGTATAACGTTATGGAGTATTACGTTTTAACGTATAACGTTATATACTATTACGTTATAAGGTATAACGATATATTGCATCACTATATGAAGTATAACCTTATATACTATTACGTTATAAGTTATAACAATATATTGCACCACTATATGACGTATAACGTTATGGAGTATTACGTTTTAACGTATAACGTTATATACTACTACGTTATAAGGTATAACGATATATTGCATCACCATATGAAGTATAACCTTATATACTATTACATTATAAGGTATAACGATATATTGCACCACTATATGACGTATAACGTCGTATAATATTACGATATAACCTATAACGTTGTACCGCATCACTATATGACGTATAACGTTATATACTATTACGTTATAACCTATAACGTTGTACTGCGTCACAATATGACGCATAACGACATATACTGTTATAACGTATGACGTTATATTGCATTGCTATATGACGTATAACGTTATGGACTATTACGTTACAACCTATAACATTATACTGCGTCACTATATGACGTATAACGTTATATACTATTACGTTATAAGGTATAACGATATATTTTATCACTATATGACGAATAACGTCATATACTTTTACGTTATAACGTATAACGGTATATTGCACCACTATATGACGTATAACGTCGTATAATATTACGATATAACCTATAACGTTGTACCGCATCACTATATGACGTATAACGTTATATACTATTACGTTATAACCTATAACGTTGTACTGCGTCACAATATGACGCATAACGACATATACTGTTATAACGTATGACGTTATATTGCATTGCTATATGACGTATAACGTTATGGACTATTGCGTTACAACGTATAACGATATATTGCATCACTATGTGGCGTATAACGATATATACTATTACGTTATAGCGCATAACGTTATAATACATCACTATATCACTTATAACGTTATATTGCACCACTATATGACGTATAACGTCATATACTATTACGTTGTAACCTATAACGTTGTACTGCAACACTATATGACGAATAACGTTATGGAGTATTACGGTTCAACGTATAACGTTATATACTATTACGGTATAACGGATAACGATATATTTATCACTATGTGACGTATAACGTTATATACTATTACTTTAGAACCTATAACGTTGTACTGCGTCACAATATGACGCATAACGACATATACTGTTATAACGTATGACGTTATATTGCATTGCTATATGACGTATAACGTTATGGACTATTGCGTTACAACGTATAACGATATATTGCATCACTATGTGGCGTATAACGATATATACTATTACGTTATAACGCATAACGTTATAATACATCACTATATCACTTATAACGTTATATTGCACCACTATATGACGTATAACGTCATATACTATTACGTCGTAACCTATAACGTTGTACTGCAACACTATATGACGTATAACGTTATATGCTATTACGTTGTAAGGTATAACGTTAAATTGCATCACTATATGACGTATAACGTTATGGAGTATTACGGTTCAACGTATAACCTTATATACTGTTACATTATAAGGTATAACGATATATTGCACCACTATATGTCGTATAGCGTCCCATACTATTACGTTATAACCTATAACGTTGTACTGCATCACTATATGACGTACAACGCTATATACTATTACGCTATAAGGTATAACGTTATATTTGCAACACTATATCACTTATAACGTTATATTGCATCACTATATGACGTATAAAGTTATGGAGTATTGCGTTTTAACGTATAACGTTATATTGCATTACTGTATGACGTATAACGTTTTGGAGTATTACGTTACAACGTATAACGATATATTGCATCACTATGTGACGTATAACGTTATATACTATTACGTTATAACCTATAACGTTGTACTGCGTCACAATATGACGCATAACGACATATACTGTTATAACGTATGACGTTATATTGCATCACTATATGAAGTATAACCTTATATACTATTACGTTATAAGGTATAACGATATATTGCATCACTATATGAAGTATAACCTTATATACTATTACGTTATAAGGTATAACGATATATTGCATTACTATATGAAGTATAACCTTATATACTATTACACTATATGGTATAACGATATATTGCTCCACTATATGACGTATAACGTCATATACTATTACGTTATAACCTATAACGTTATACTGCATCACTATATGACGTATAACGTTATATACTATTACGTTATAAGGTATAACGATATATTGCATCAATATATGAAGTATAACCTTATATACTATTACATTATAAGGTATAGCGATATATTGCACCACTATATGACGTATAACGTCATATACTATTACGTTATAACCTATAACGTTATACTGCATCACTATAAGACGTATAACGTTATATACTATTACCTAATAAGGTATAACGTTATATTGCATCACTATATCACTTATAACGTTATATTGCTTCACTATATGAAGCGTAACGTTATATACTAGTACGTTATAACGCATAACGTTATATTGCATCACTATATGACGTATAACGTTATGGTGTATTACGTTTTAACGTATAACGTTATATACTATTACGTTATAACGGATAACGATATATTTCATCACTATGTGACGTATAACGTTATGGAGTATTACGTTTTAACGTATAACGTTATATACTATTACGTTATAAGGTATAACGATATATTGCATCACTATATGAAGTATAACCTTATATACTATTACGTTATAAGTTATAACAATATATTGCACCACTATATGACGTATAACGTTATGGAGTATTACGTTTTAACGTATAACGTTATATACTACTACGTTATAAGGTATAACGATATATTGCATCACCATATGAAGTATAACCTTATATACTATTACATTATAAGGTATAACGATATATTGCACCACTATATGACGTATAACGTCGTATAATATTACGATATAACCTATAACGTTGTACCGCATCACTATATGACGTATAACGTTATATACTATTACGTTATAACCTATAACGTTGTACTGCGTCACAATATGACGCATAACGACATATACTGTTATAACGTATGACGTTATATTGCATTGCTATATGACGTATAACGTTATGGACTATTACGTTACAACCTATAACATTATACTGCGTCAGTATATGACGTATAACGTTATATACTATTACGTTATAAGGTATAACGATATATTTTATCACTATATGACGAATAACGTCATATACTTTTACGTTATAACGTATAACGGTATATTGCACCACTATATGACGTATAACGTCGTATAATATTACGATATAACCTATAACGTTGTACCGCATCACTATAAGACGTATAACGTTATATACTATTACCTAATAAGGTATAACGTTATATTGCATCACTATATCACTTATAACGTTATATTGCTTCACTATATGAAGCGTAACGTTATATACTAGTACGTTATAACGCATAACGTTATATTGCATCACTATATGACGTATAACGTTATGGAGTATTACGTTTTAACGTATAACGTTATTTACTATTACGTTATAACGGATAACGATATATTTCATCACTATGTGACGCATAACGTTATGGAGCATTACGTACAACGTATAACGACATATTGCATGACTATGTGACGTATAACGTTATATACTATTGCGTTATAACCTATAACGCTATACTGCATCACTATATGACGTATAACGTTATATACTATTACGTTAGAACCTATAACGTTATACTGCGTCACTATATGACGTATAACGTTATATACTATTACGCTATAAGGTATAACGTTATATTGCATCACTATATCACTTATAATGTTATATTGCACTACTATATGACGTATAACGTCATATACTATTACGTTATAACCCATAACGTCATATTGCATCACTATATGACGTATAACGTTATGGAGTATTACGTTTTAACGTATAACGTTATATACTATTACGTCATAACGTATAACGATATATTGCATCACTCTATGACGTATAACGTTATATACTATTACGTTATAAGGTATAACGATATATTGCATCACTATATGAAGTATAACCTTATATACTATTACGTTATAAGGAATAACGTTATATTGCATCACTATATCACTTATAACGTTATATAGCATCCCTATATGACGTATAACGTTATGAACTATCACGTTATAACGTATATCGTTATAGAGTATTACCTTATATCGTATAACGATTTATACTATTACGTTATAACGCATTACGTTATATTGCATCACTATATCACTTATAACGTTATATTGCATCACTAAATCACTTATAACGTTATATTGCATCACTATATCACTTATAACGTTATATTGCATCAATATGTGATGTATAACCTTTATACTATTTCGTTATAACTTATAACGGTATATTGCATCACTATATGACGTATAACGTTATGGTGTATTACGTTTTAACGTATAACGTTATAGACTATTACGTTATAACGGATAACGATATATTTCATCACTATGTGACGTATAACGTTATGGAGTATTACGTTTTAACGTATAACGTTATATACTATTACGTTATAAGGTATAACGATATATTGCATCACTATATGAAGTATAACCTTATATACTATTACGTTATAAGTTATAACAATATATTGCACCACTATATGACGTATAACGTTATGGAGTATTACGTTTTAACGTATAACGTTATATACTACTACGTTATAAGGTATAACGATATATTGCATCACCATATGAAGTATAACCTTATATACTATTACATTATAAGGTATAACGATATATTGCACCACTATATGACGTATAACGTCGTATAATATTACGATATAACCTATAACGTTGTACCGCATCACTATATGACGTATAACGTTATATACTATTACGTTATAACCTATAACGTTGTACTGCGTCACAATATGACGCATAACGACATATACTGTTATAACGTATGACGTCATATTGCATTGCTATATGACGTATAACGTTATGGACTATTACGTTACAACCTATAACATTATACTGCGTCACTATATGACGTATAACGTTATATACTATTACGTTATAAGGTATAACGATATATTTTATCACTATATGACGAATAACGTCATATACTTTTACGTTATAACGTATAACGGTATATTGCACCACTATATGACGTATAACGTCGTATAATATTACGATATAACCTATAACGTTGTACCGCATCACTATATGACGTATAACGTTATATACTATTACGTTATAACCTATAACGTTGTACTGCGTCACAATATGACGCATAACGACATATACTGTTATAACGTATGACGTTATATTGCATTGCTATATGACGTATAACGTTATGGACTATTGCGTTACAACGTATAACGATATATTGCATCACTATGTGGCGTATAACGATATATACTATTACGTTATAGCGCATAACGTTATAATACATCACTATATCACTTATAACGTTATATTGCACCACTATATGACGTATAACGTCATATACTATTACGTTGTAACCTATAACGTTGTACTGCAACACTATATGACGTATAACGTTATGGAGTATTACGGTTCAACGTATAACGTTATATACTATTACGGTATAACGGATAACGATATATTTATCACTATGTGACGTATAACGTTATATACTATTACTTTAGAACCTATAACGTTGTACTGCGTCACAATATGACGCATAACGACATATACTGTTATAACGTATGACGTTATATTGCATTGCTATATGACGTATAACGTTATGGACTATTGCGTTACAACGTATAACGATATATTGCATCACTATGTGGCGTATAACGATATATACTATTACGTTATAACGCATAACGTTATAATACATCACTATATCACTTATAACGTTATATTGCACCACTATATGACGTATAACGTCATATACTATTACGTTGTAACCTATAACGTTGTACTGCAACACTATATGACGTATAACGTTATATGCTATTACGTTGTAAGGTATAACGTTAAATTGCATCACTATATGACGTATAACGTTATGGAGTATTACGGTTCAACGTATAACCTTATATACTGTTACATTATAAGGTATAACGATATATTGCACCACTATATGTCGTATAGCGTCCCATACTATTACGTTATAACCTATAACGTTGTACTGCATCACTATATGACGTACAACGCTATATACTATTACGCTATAAGGTATAACGTTATATTTGCAACACTATATCACTTATAACGTTATATTGCATCACTATATGACGTATAAAGTTATGGAGTATTGCGTTTTAACGTATAACGTTATATTGCATTACTGTATGACGTATAACGTTTTGGAGTATTACGTTACAACGTATAACGATATATTGCATCACTATGTGACGTATAACGTTATATACTATTACGTTATAACCTATAACGTTGTACTGCGTCACAATATGACGCATAACGACATATACTGTTATAACGTATGACGTTATATTACATCACTATATGAAGTATAACCTTATATACTATTACGTTATAAGGTATAACGATATATTGCATCACTATATGAAGTATAACCTTATATACTATTACGTTATAAGGTATAACGATATATTGCATTACTATATGAAGTATAACCTTATATACTATTACACTATATGGTATAACGATATATTGCTCCACTATATGACGTATAACGTCATATACTATTACGTTATAACCTATAACGTTATACTGCATCACTATATGACGTATAACGTTATATACTATTACGTTATAAGGTATAACGATATATTGCATCAATATATGAAGTATAACCTTATATACTATTACATTATAAGGTATAGCGATATATTGCACCACTATATGACGTATAACGTCATATACTATTACGTTATAACCTATAACGTTATACTGCATCACTATAAGACGTATAACGTTATATACTATTACCTAATAAGGTATAACGTTATATTGCATCACTATATCACTTATAACGTTATATTGCTTCACTATATGAAGCGTAACGTTATATACTAGTACGTTATAACGCATAACGTTATATTGCATCACTATATGACGTATAACGTTATGGTGTATTACGTTTTAACGTATAACGTTATATACTATTACGATATAACGGATAACGATATATTTCATCACTATGTGACGTATAACGTTATGGAGTATTACGTTTTAACGTATAACGTTATATACTATTACGTTATAAGGTATAACGATATATTGCATCACTATATGAAGTATAACCTTATATACTATTACGTTATAAGTTATAACAATATATTGCACCACTATATGACGTATAACGTTATGGAGTATTACGTTTTAACGTATAACGTTATATACTATTACGTTATAAGGTATAACGATATATTGCATCACCATATGAAGTATAACCTTATATACTATTACATTATAAGGTATAACGATATATTGCACCACTATATGACGTATAACGTCGTATAATATTACGTTATAACCTATAACGTTGTACCGCATCACTATATGACGTATAACGTTATATACTATTACATTATAACCTATAACGTTGTACTGCGTCACAATATGACGCATAACGACATATACTGTTATAACGTATGACGTTATATTGCATTGCTATATGACGTATAACGTTATGGACTATTACGTTACAACCTATAACGTTATACTGCGTCACTATATGACGTATAACGTTATATACTATTACGTTATAAGGTATAACGATATATTGTATCACTATATGACGAATAACGTCATATACTTTTACGTTATAACGTATAACGGTATATTGCATCACTATATGACGCATGACGTTATGGAGCATTACGTTACAACGTATAACGACATATTGCATGACTATGTGACGTATAACGTTATATACTATTGCGTTATAACCTATAACGTTATACTGCATCACTATATGACGTATAACGTTATATACTATTACGTTATAAGGAATAACGTTATATTGCATCACTATATAACTTATAACGTTATATAGCATCCCTATATGACGTATAACGTTATGAACTATTACGTTATAACGTATAGCGTTATATTGCATCACCATATCACTTATAACGTTATATTGTATTACTATACGACGTTATAACGTTATGGAGTATTGCGTTACAACGTATAACGATATATTGCATCACTATGTGGCGTATAGCGATATATACTATTACGTTATAACGCATAACGTTATATTGCATCACTATATGACGTATAACGTCATATACTATTACGTTGTAACCTATAACGTTGTACTGCAACACTATATGACGTATAACGTTATATGCTATTACGTTGTAAGGTATAACGTTATATTGTATCACTATATGACGTATAACGTTATGGAGTATTACGGTTCAACGTATAACGTTATATACTGTTACGGTATAACGGATAACGATATATTTATCACTATGTGACGTATAACGTTATATACTATTACTTTCGAACCTATAACGTTATACTGCGTCACTGTATGACGTATAACGTTATATACTATTACGTTATAAGGTATAACGTTATATTTGCAACACTATATCACTTATAACGTTATATTGCATCACTATATGACGTATAAAGTTATGGAGTATTGCGTTTTAACGTATAACGTTATATTGCATTACTGTATGACGTATAACGTTTTGGAGTATTACGTTACAACGTATAACGATATACTGCGTCACTATATGACGTATAACGTTATATACTATTACGTTATAAGGTATAACAATATATTGCATGACTATATGAAGTATAACCTTATATACTATTACGTTATAAGGTATAACGTTATATTGCTTCACTATATGAAGTATAACCTTATATACTATTACATTATGAGGTATAACGATATATTGCACCACTATATGACGTATGACGTCATATTCTATTATGTTATATCCTATAACGTTGTACTGCATCACTATATGACGTATAACGTCATACACTATTACATTATAACGTATAACGTTATGGAGTATTACCTTATAACTTATAACGGTTTATACTATTATGTTATAACGCATAACGCTATATTGCATCACTATATCACTTATAACGTTATATTGCATCACTATATGAAGTATAACCTTATATACTATTACGTTATAAGGTATAACGATATATTGCATCACTATATGAAGTATAACCTTATATACTATTACGTTATAAGGTATAACGATATATTGCACCACTTTATGACGTATAACGTTATATGCTATTACGGTACAACCAATAACGTTATACTGCGTCACTATATGACGTATAACGTTATGAACAATTACGTTATAACGTATAGCGTTGTAGAGTATTACCTTATATCGTATAACGATTTAAACTATTACGTTATAACGCATAACGTTATATTGCATCACTATATGACGTATAAAGTTATATACTATTACGTAATAAGGTATAACGTTATATTGTACCACTATATCAGTTATAACGTTATATTGCATCACTATATCACATATAACGTTATATTGCACAGCTATATGACGTTTAACGTCATATACTATTACGTTAGAACCTATAACGTTATACTGCGTCACTATATGACGAATAACGATATATACTATTACGTTATAAGGTATAACGATATAATGCATCACTATATGAAGTATAACCTTATATACTATTACGCTATAAGGTATAACAATATATTGCACCACTATATGACGTATAACGTCGTATAATATTACGTTATAGCCTATAACGTTGTACTGCATCACTATATGACGTTTAACGTTATAAACTATTACGTTATAAGGCATAACGTCATATTGCGTCACTATATCACTTATAACGATATATTGCAACACTATATGACGTATAACGTCATATACTATTACGTTAGAACCTATAACGTCATGCTGCGTCACTATATGACGTATAACGATATATACTATTACGTTATAAAGTATAACGATATATTTCATCAGTATGTGACGTATAACGTTATGTACTATTACGTTATAAGGTATAGCGATATAATGCATAACTATATGTAGTATAACCATATATACTACTACGTTAAAAGGTATAACAATATATTGCACCACTATATGACGTATAACGTTATGGAGTATTACGTTTTAACGTATAACGTTATATACTATTACGTTATAACGCATAACGTTATATTGCATCACTATATCACTTATAACGTTATATAGCATCCCTATATGACGTCTAACGTTATGAACTATTACGTTATAACGTATAGCGTTGTAGAGTATTACCTTATATCGTATAACGATTTAAACTATTACGTTATAACGCATAACGTCATATTGCATCACTATATCACTTATAACGTTATATTGCATCACTATATCACTTATAACGTTATATTGTACCATTTTATCAGTTATAACGTTATATTGCATCACTATATCACATATAACGTTATATTGCACCGCTATATGACGTTTAACGTCATATACTATTACGTTAGAACCTATAGCGTTATACTGCGTCACTATATGACGTATAACGATATATCCTATTACGTTATAAGGTATAACGATATAATGCATCACTATATGAAGTACAACCTTATATACTATTACGCTATAAGGTATAACAATATATTGCACCACTATATGACGTATAACGTCGTATAATATTACGTTATAACCTATAACGTTGTACTGCATCACTATATGACGTTTAACGTTATAAACTATTACGTTATAAGGTATAACGATATATTTCGTCACTATGTGACGTATAACGTTATGTACTATTACGTTATAAGGCATAACGATATAATGCATCACTATATGTAGTATAACCTTATATACTACTACGTTATAAGGTATAACAATATATTGCACCATTATATGACGTATAACGTTATGGAGTATTACGTTTTAACGTATAAGGTTATATACTATTACGTTATAACGCATAACGTTATATTGCATCACTATATCACTTATAACGTTATATTGCACAACTATTTGACGTATAACGTCGTATAATATTACGTTATAACCTATAACGTTATACTGCGTCACTATATGACGTATAACGATATATACTATTGCATTATAAGGTATAACGATATATGGCATCACTATATGAATTATAACCTCATATACTATTACGCTATAGGGTATAACAATATATTGCACCACTATACGACGTATAACGTCGTATAATATTACGTTATAACCTATATCGTTGTACTGCATAACTATATGACGTATAACGTTATAAACTATTACGTTATAAGGCATAACGTCATATTGCATCACTATATCACTTATAACGATATATTGTATCACTATATGACGTATAACGTTATATACTATTACGTTATAAGATATAACGCTATAATGCATCACCATATCACTTATAACGTTATATAGCATCCCTATATGACGTATAACGTTATGAACTATTACGTTATAACGTATAGAGTTATAGAGTATTACCTTATATCGTATAACGATTTATGCTATTACGTTATAACGCATAACGCTATATTGCATTACTATATCACTTATAACGTTATATTGCATCACTATATCACTTATAACGTTAAATAGCATCCCTACATGACGTATAACGTTGTGAACTATTACGTTATAACATATAGCGTTATATTGCATCACTATATGACGTATAACGTTATGGTGTATTACGTTTTAACGTATAACGTTATATACTATTACGATATAACGGATAACGATATATTTCATCACTATGTGACGTATAACGTTATGGAGTATTACGTTTTAACGTATAACGTTATATACTATTACGTTATAAGGTATAACGATATATTGCATCACCATATGAAGTATAACCTTATATACTATTACATTATAAGGTATAACGATATATTGCACCACTATATGACGTATAACGCCGTATAATATTACGTTATAACCTATAACGTTGTACCGCATCACTATATGACGTATAACGTTATATACTATTACATTATAACCTATAACGTTGTACTGCGTCACAATATGACGCATAACGACATATACTGTTATAACGTATGACGTTATATTGCATTGCTATATGACGTATAACGTTATGGACTATTACGTTACAACCTATAACGTTATACTGCGTCACTATATGACGTATAACGTTATATACTATTACGTTATAAGGTATAACGATATATTGTATCACTATATGACGAATAACGTCATACACTTTTACGTTATAACGTATAACGGTATATTGCATCACTATATGACGCATGACGTTATGGAGCATTACGTTACAACGTATAACGACATATTGCATGACTATGTGACGTATAACGTTATATACTATTGCGTTATAACCTATAACGTTATACTGCATCACTATATGACGTATAACGTTATATACTATTACGTTATAAGGAATAACGTTATATTGCATCACTATATAACTTATAACGTTATATAGCATCCCTATATGACGTATAACGTTATGAACTATTACGTTATAACGTATAGCGTTATATTGCATCACCATATCACTTATAACGTTATATTGTATTACTATACGACGTATAACGTTATGGAGTATTGCGTTACAACGTATAACGATATATTGCATCACTATGTGGCGTATAACGATATATACGATTACGTTATAACGCATAACGTTATATTGCATCACTATATGACGTATAACGTCATATACTATTACGTTGTAACCTATAACGTTGTACTGCAACACTATATGACGTATAACGTTATATGCTATTACGTTGTAAGGTATAACGTTATATTGTATCACTATATGACGTATAACGTTATGGAGTATTACGGTTCAACGTATAACGTTATATACTGTTACGGTATAACGGATAACGATATATTTATCACTATGTGACGTATAACGTTATATACTATTACTTTCGAACCTATAACGTTATACTGCGTCACTGTATGACGTATAACGTTATATACTATTACGTTATAAGGTATAACGTTATATTTGCAACACTATATCACTTATAACGTTATATTGCATCACTATATGACGTATAAAGTTATGGAGTATTGCGTTTTAACGTATAACGTTATATTGCATTACTGTATGACGTATAACGTTTTGGAGTATTACGTTACAACGTATAACGATATACTGCGTCACTATATGACGTATAACGTTATATACTATTACGTTATAAGGTATAACAATATATTGCATGACTATATGAAGTATAACCTTATATACTATTACGTTATAAGGTATAACGTTATATTGCTTCACTATATGAAGTATAACCTTATATACTATTACATTATGAGGTATAACGATATATTGCACCACTATATGACGTATGACGTCATATTCTATTATGTTATATCCTATAACGTTGTACTGCATCACTATATGACGTATAACGTCATACACTATTACATTATAACGTATAACGTTATGGAGTATTACCTTATAACTTATAACGGTTTATACTATTATGTTATAACGCATAACGCTATATTGCATCACTATATCACTTATAACGTTATATTGCATCACTATATGAAGTATAACCTTATATACTATTACGTTATAAGGTATAACGATATATTGCATCACTATATGAAGTATAACCTTATATACTATTACGTTATAAGGTATAACGATATATTGCACCACTTTATGACGTATAACGTTATATGCTATAACGGTACAACCAATAACGTTACACTGCGTCACTATATGACGTATAACGTTATGAACTATTACGTTATAACGTATAGCGTTGTAGAGTATTACCTTATATCGTATAACGATTTAAACTATTACGTTATAACGCATAACGTTATATTGCATCACTATATGACGTATAAAGTTATATACTATTACGTAATAAGGTATAACGTTATATTGTACCACTATATCAGTTATAACGTTATATTGCATCACTATATCACATATAACGTTATATTGCACAGCTATATGACGTTTAACGTCATATACTATTACGTTAGAACCTATAACGTTATACTGCGTCACTATATGACGTATAACGATATATACTATTACGTTATAAGGTATAACGATATAATGCATCACTATATGAAGTATAACCTTATATACTATTACGCTATAAGGTATAACAATATATTGCACCACTATATGACGTATAACGTCGTATAATATTACGTTATAACCTATAATGTTGTACTACATCACTATATGACGTATAACGTTATATACGATTACGTTATAATGCATAACATTATATTGCATCACTATATCACTTATAACGTTATATAGCATCCCTATATGACGTATAACGTTATGAACTATTACGTTATAACGTATAGAGTTATAGAGTATTACCTTATATCGTATAACGATTTATGCTATTACGTTATAACGCACAACGCTATATTGCATTACTATATCACTTATAACGTTATATTGCATCACTATATCACTTATAACGTTAAATAGCATCCCTACATGACGTATAACGTTGTGAACTATTACCTTATAACGTATAGCGTTATATTGCATCACTATATGACGTATAACGTTATGGTGTATTACGTTTTAACGTATAACGTTATATACTATTACGTTATAACGGATAACGATATATTTCATCACTATGTGACGTATAACGTTATGGAGTATTACGTTTTAACGTATAACGTTATATACTATTACGTTATAAGGTATAACGGTATATTGCATCACTATATGAAGTATAACCTTATATACTATTACGTTATAAGTTATAACAATATATTGCACCACTATATGACGTATAACGTTATGGAGTATTACGTTTTAACGTATAACGTTATATACTATTACGTTATAAGGTATAACGATATAATGCATCACTATATGAAGTATAACCTTATATACTATTACGCTATAAGGTATAACAATATATTGCACCACTATATGACGTATAACGTCGTATAATGTTACGTTATAACCTATAATGTGGTACTACATCACTATATGACGTATAACGTTATATACTATTACGTTATAATGCATAACATTATATTGCATCACTATATCACTTATAACGTTATATAACGTCCCTATATGACGTATAACGTTATGAACTATTACTTTATAACGTATAGCGTTATATTTCATCACTATATCACTTATAACGTTATATTGCATCACTATATCACATATAACGTTATATTGCACCACTATATGACGTATAACGTCATATACTAATACGTTCTAACCTATAACGTTGTACTGCATCACTATATGACGTATAACGTTATATGCTATTACGTTATAAGGTATAACGTTATATTGCATCATTATGTGACGTATAACGTTCTATACTATTACGTTATAATGCATAACGTTATATTGCATCACGATATGACGTATAACGTTATATACTATTACGTTATAAGATATAACGTTATATTGCATCACTATATCACTTATAGCGTTATATTGCATCACTATATGACGTATAACGTTATATACAATTACGTTATAACGTATAGCGATATATTTCATCACTATATCATAACTATGTGACACTATGTGACGGATAACGTTATATACTATTATGTTATTACCTATAACGTTATACTGCATCACTATATGACGTATAACGTCATATACTGTTATAACGTATAACGTTATATTGCATGACTATATGACATGTAACGTTATGGAGTATTACGTTACAACGTATAACGATATATTGCATCACTATGTGACATATAACGTTATATACTATTACGCTATAAGGTATAACGTTATATTGCAACACTATATCACTTATAACGTTATATTGCATCCCTATATGACGTATAACGTTATGAACTATCACGTTATAACGTATAGCGTTATAGAGTATTACCTTATATCGTATAACGATTTATACTATTACGTTATAACGCATTAAGTTATATTGCATCACTATATCACTTATAACGTTATATTGCATCACTAAATCACTTATAACGTTATATTGCATAACTATATCACTTATAACGTTATATTGCATCACTATGTGATGTATAACCTTTATACTATTTCGTTATAACTTATAACGGTATATTGCATCACTATATGACGTATAACGTTATATTGCTTCACTATATGAAGCATAACGTCATATACTAGTACGTTATAACGCATAACGTTATATTGCATCACCATATGACGTATAACGTTATGGAGTATTACGTTTTAACGTATAACGTTATATACTATTACGTTATAACGGATAACGATATATTTCATCACTATGTGACGTATAACGTTATATTGCACCACTATATGACGTATAGCGTCATATACTATTACGTTATAACCTATAACGTTGTACTGCATCACTATATGACGTATAACGTTATATACTATTACGTTATAAGGTATAACGTTATATTGCATCACTATATCACTTATAACGTTATATTGCTTCACTATATGAAGCATAACGTCATATACTAGTACGTTATAACGCATAACGTTATATTGCATCACCATATGACGTATAACGTTATGGAGTATTACGTTTTAACGTATAACGTTATATACTATTACGTTATAACGGATAACGATATATTTCATCACTATGTGACGTATAACGTTATATTGCATTACTATATGACGTATAACGTTATGGAGTATTACGTTTTAACGTATAACGTTATATACTATTACGTTATAACGGATAACGATATATTTCATCACTATGTGTCGTATAGCGTTATATACTATTACGTTAGAACCTATAACGTTGTACCGCATCACTATATGACGTATAACGTTATATATTATTACGTTATAAGGTGATAGGTTATATTGCATCACTATATCACTTATATCGTTATATAGCATCCCTATATGACGTATAACGTCATGAACTATTACGTTATAACCTATAACGTTGTACTGCATCACTATATGACGTATAACGTTATATACTATTACGTTATAAGATATAACGTTATATTGCATCACTATATCACTTATAGCGTTATATTGCATCACTATATGAAGTATAACGTTATATACCAGTACGTTATAACGCATAACGTTATATTGCATCACTATATCATAACTATGTGACACTATGTGACGGATAACGTTATATACTATTACGTTATTACCTATAACGTTATACTGCATCACTATATGACGTATAACGTCATATACTGTTATAACGTATAACGTTATATTGCATGACTATATGACGTATAACGTTATGGAGTATTACGTTACAACGTATAACGATATATTGCATCACTATGTGACATATAACGTTATATGCTATTACGTTATAAGGTATAACGTTATATTGCATCACTATATGACGTATAACGTTATGGAGTATTACGTTGTAACGTATAACGATATATTGCATCACTATGTGACGTATAACGTTATATACTATTACGTTATAACGCATAACGTTATATAGCATCACTATATCACTTATAACGTTATATTGCACCACTATATCACTTATAACGTTATATTGCACCAGTATATGACGTATAACATCATATACTATTACGTTGTAACCTATAACGTTGTACTGCATCACTATATGACGTGTAACGTTATATACTATTACGTTATAAGGTATAACGTTATATTGCATCACTATATGACGTATAACGTTATGGAGTATTACGTTGTAACGTATAACGATATATTGCATCACTATGTGACGTATAACGTTATATACTATTACGTTATAACGCATAACGTTATATAGCATCACTATATCACTTATAACGTTATATTGCACCACTATATGACGTATAACGTTATATACTATTACGTTATAAGGTATAGCGTTATATTGCATTACTATATCACTTACAACGTTATATTGCATCACTATATCACTTATAACGTTATATGGCATTACTATATAACGTATAACGTTATGGAGTATTACGTTATAACCTATAGTGTTATAGAGTATTACCTTATATCGTATAACGATTTTCACTATTACTTATAACGCATAACGCTATATTGCATCACTATATGAAGTATAACCTTATATACTATTACGTTATAAGGAATAACGTTATATTGCATCACTATATCACTTATAACGTTATATAGCATCCCTATATGACGTATAACGTTATGAACTATTACGTTATAACGTATAGCGTTATAGAGTATTACCTTATATCGTATAACGATTTATACTATTACGTTATAACGCATTACGTTATATTGCATCTCTATATCACTTATAACGTTATATTGCATCACTAAATTACTTATAACGTTATATTGCATCACTATATGATGTATAACCTTTATACTATTACGTTATAAATTATAACGGTATATTGCATCACTATATGACGTATAACGTTATGGAGTATTATGTTTTAACGTATAACATTATATTGCATTTCTATATGGCGTATAACGTTATGGAGTATTACGTTGTAACGTATAACGATATATTTCATCACTATGTGACTTATAACGTTATATTGCATTACTATATCACTTATAACGTTATATTGCATTACTATATGACGTATAACGTTATGGAGTATTGCGTTACAACGTATAACGATATATTGCATCACTATGTGGCGTATAACGATATATACTATTACTTTATAAGGCATAACGTTATATTGCATCACTATATCACTTATAACGTTTTATTGCACCACTATATAACGAATAACGTCATATACTATTACGTTGTAACCTATAACGTTGTACTGCATCACTATATGACGTATAACGTTATATGCTATTACGTTATAAGGTATAACGTTATATTGCATCATTATGTGACGTATAACGTTCTATACTATTACGTTATAACGCATAACGTTATATTGCATCACTATATGACGTGTAACGTTATATACTATTACGTTATAAGGTATAACGTTATATTGCATCACTATATGACGTATAACGTTATGGAGTATTACGTTTCAACGTATAACGTTATATACTATTACGGTATAACGGATAACGATATATTTATCACTATGTGACGTATAACGTTATATACTATTACTTTAGAACCTATAACGTTATACTGCGTCACTGTATGACGTATAACGTTATATACTATTACGTTATAAGGTATAACGATATATTGCATTACTATATGACGTATAACGTTTTGGAGTATTACGTTACAACGTATAACGATATATTGCATCACTATGTGACGTATAACGTTATATACTATTACGTCATAACCTATAACGTTGTACTGCGTCACTATATGACGCATAACGACATATATTGTTATAACGTATAACGTTACATTGCATTACTGTATGACGTATAACGTTATGGAGTATTACGTTACAACCTATAACGTTATACTGCGTCACTATATGACGTATAACATTATATACTATTACGTTATAAGGTATAACAATATATTGCATCACTATATGAAGTATAACCTTATATACTATTACGTTATAAGGTATAACGTTATATTGCTTCACTACATGAAGTATAACCTTATATACTATTTCATTATAAGGTATAACGATATATTGCACCACTATATGACGTATAACGTCATATACTATTACGTTATAACCTATAACGTTGTACTTCATCACTATATGGAGTATAACGTCATGTACTATTACGTTGTATCCTATAACGTTGTACTGCATCACTATATGACGTATAACGTTATATGCTATTACGTTATAAGGTATAACGTTATATTGCATCATTATGTGACGTATAACGTTCTATACTATTACGTTATAACGCATAACGTTATATTGCATCACTATATGACGTGTAACGTTATATACTATTACGTTATAAGGTATAACGTTATATTGCATCACTATATGACGTATAACGTTATGGAGTATTACGTTTCAACGTATAACGTTATATACTATTACGGTATAACGGATAACGATATATTTATCACTATGTGACGTATAACGTTATATACTATTACTTTAGAACCTATAACGTTATACTGCGTCACTGTATGACGTATAACGTTATATACTATTACGTTATAAGGTATAACGATATATTGCATTACTATATGACGTATAACGTTTTGGAGTATTACGTTACAACGTATAACGATATATTGCATCACTATGTGACGTATAACGTTATACACTATTACGTCATAACCTATAACGTTGTACTGCGTCACTATATGACGCATAACGACATATACTGTTATAACGTATAACGTTCTATTGCATTACTATATGACGTATAACGTTATGGAGTATTACCTTATAACTTCTAACGATTTATACTATTATCTTATAACGCATAACGCTATATTGCATCACTATATCACTTATAACGTTATATTGCATCACTATATGAAGTATAACCTTATATACTATTACGTTATAAGGTATAACGATATATTGCATCACTATGTGACGTATAACGTTATATACTATTACGTTATAACGCATAACGTTATATTGCATCACTATGTGATGTATAACCTTTATACTATTTCGTTATAACTTATAACGGTATATTGCATCACTATATGACGTATAACGTTATGGAGTATTATGTTTTAACGTATAACATTATATTGCATTTCTATATGGCGTATAACGTTATGGAGTATTACCTTGTAACGTATAACGATATATTGCATCACTATGTGACGTATAACGTTATATACTATTACGTTATAACGCATAACGTTATATTGCATCACTATATCACTTATAACGTTATATTGCACCACTATATGACGTATAGCGTCATATACTATTACGTTATAACCTATAACGTTGTACTGCATCATTATATGACGTATAACGTTATATACTATTACGTTATAAGATATAACGTTATATTGCATCACTATATCACTTATAACGTTATATTGCTTTACTATATGAAGCATAACGTTATATACTAGTACGTTATAACGCATAACGTTATATTGCATCACCATATGACGTATAACGTTATGGAGTATTACGTTTTAACGTATAACGTTATATACTATTACGTTATAACGGATAACGATATATTTCATCACTATGTGACGTATAACGTTATATTGCATTACTATATGACGTATAACGTTATGGAGTATTACGTTTTAACGTATAACGTTATATACTATTACGTTATAACGGATAACGATATATTTCATCACTATGTGTCGTATAGCGTTATATACTATTACGTTAGAACCTATAACGTTGTACCGCATCACTATATGACGTATAACGTTATATACTATTACGTTATAAGGTGATACGTTATATTGCATCACTATATCACTTATAACGTTATATAGCATCCCTATATGACGTATAACTTCATGAACTATTACGTTATAACCTATAACGTTGTACTGCATCACTATATGACGTATAACGTTATATACTATTACGTTATAAGATATAACGTTATATTGCATCACTATATCACTTATGGCGTTATATTGCATCACTATATGAAGTATAACGTTATATACACTTACGTTATAACGCATAACGTTATATTGCATCACTATATCATAACTATGTGACACTATGTGACGGATAACGTTATATACTATTACGTTATTACCTATAACGTTATACTACATCACTATATGACGTATAACGTCATATACTGTTATAACGTATAACGTTATATTGCATGACTATATGACGTATAACGTTATGGAGTATTACGTTACAACGTATAACGATATATTGCATCACTATGTGACATATAACGTTATATGCTATTACGTTATAAGGTATAACGTTATATTGCATCACTATATCACTTATAACGTTATATTGCACCACTATATGGCGTATAACGTCATATACTATTACGTTACAACCTATAACGATGTACTGCATCACTATATGACGTATAACGTTATATACTATTACGTTATAAGGTATAACGTTATATTGCACCACTCTATAACTTAGAAGGTTATATAGCATCCCTATATGACGTATAACGTTATGAACTATTACGTTACAACCCATAGTGTTATAGAGTATTACCTTATATCGTATAACGATTTTCACTATTACTTATAACGCATAACGCTATATTGCATCACTATATGAAGTATAACCTTATATACTATTACGTTATAAGGTATAACGTTATATTGCATCATTATGTGACGTATAACGTTCTATACTATTACGTTATAACGCATAACGTTATATTGCATCACTATATGACGTGTAACGTTATATACTATTACGTTATAAGGTATAACGTTATATTGCATCACTATATGACGTATAACGTTATGGAGTATTACGTTTCAACGTATAACGTTATATACTATTACGGTATAACGGATAACGATATATTTATCACTATGTGACGTATAACGTTATATACTATTACTTTAGAACCTATAACGTTATACTGCGTCACTGTATGACGTATAACGTTATATACTATTACGTTATAAGGTATAACGATATATTGCATTACTATATGACGTATAACGTTTTGGAGTATTACGTTACAACGTATAACGATATATTGCATCACTATGTGACGTATAACGTTATGGAGTATTACGTTACAACCTATAACGTTATACTGCGTTACTATATGACGTATAACGTTATATACTATTACGTTATAAGGTATAACAATATATTGCATCACTATATGAAGTATAGCCTTATATACTATTACGTTATAAGGTATAACGTTATATTGCTTCACTATATGAAGTATAACCTTATATACTATTACATTATAAAGTATAACGATATATTGCACCACTATATGACGTATAACGTCATATACTATTACGTTATAACCTATAACGTTGTACTGCATCACTATATGGAGTATAACGTCATATACTATTACATTATAGCGTATAACGTTATGGAGTATTACCTTATAACTTATAACGATTTATACTATTATGTTATAACGCATAACGCTATATTGCATCACTATATCACTTATAACGTTATATTGCATCACTATATGATGTATAACCTTTATACTATTACGTTATAAATTATAACGGTATATTGCATCACTATATGACGTATAACGTTATGGAGTATTATGTTTTAACGTATAACATTATATTGCATTTCTATATGGCGTATAACGTTATGGAGTATTACGTTGTAACGTATAACGATATATTTCATCACTATGTGACTTATAACGTTATATTGCATTACTATATCACTTATAACGTTATATTGCATTACTATATGACGTATAACGTTATGGAGTATTGCGTTACAACGTATAACGATATATTGCATCACTATGTGGCGTATAACGATATATACTATTACTTTATAAGGCATAACGTTATATTGCATCACTATATCACTTATAACGTTTTATTGCACCACTATATAACGAATAACGTCATATACTATTACGTTGTAACCTATAACGTTGTACTGCATCACTATTTGACGTATAACGTTATATGCTATTACGTTATAAGGTATAACGTTATATTGCATCATTATGTGACGTATAACGTTCTATACTATTACGTTATAACGCATAACGTTATATTGCATCACTATATGACGTGTAACGTTATATACTATTACGTTATAAGGTATAACGTTATATTGCATCACTATATGACGTATAACGTTATGGAGTATTACGTTTCAACGTATAACGTTATATACTATTACGGTATAACGGATAACGATATATTTATCACTATGTGACGTATAACGTTATATACTATTACTTTAGAACCTATAACGTTATACTGCGTCACTGTATGACGTATAACGTTATATACTATTACGTTATAAGGTATAACGATATATTGCATTACTATATGACGTATAACGTTTTGGAGTATTACGTTACAACGTATAACGATATATTGCATCACTATGTGACGTATAACGTTATATACTATTACGTCATAACCTATAACGTTGTACTGCGTCACTATATGACGCATAACGACATATATTGTTATAACGTATAACGTTACATTGCATTACTGTATGACGTATAACGTTATGGAGTATTACGTTACAACCTATAACGTTATACTGCGTCACTATATGACGTATAACATTATATACTATTACGTTATAAGGTATAACAATATATTGCATCACTATATGAAGTATAACCTTATATACTATTACGTTATAAGGTATAACGTTATATTGCTTCACTACATGAAGTATAACCTTATATACTATTTCATTATAAGGTATAACGATATATTGCACCACTATATGACGTATAACGTCATATACTATTACGTTATAACCTATAACGTTGTACTTCATCACTATATGGAGTATAACGTCATGTACTATTACGTTGTATCCTATAACGTTGTACTGCATCACTATATGACGTATAACGTTATATGCTATTACGTTATAAGGTATAACGTTATATTGCATCATTATGTGACGTATAACGTTCTATACTATTACGTTATAACGCATAACGTTATATTGCATCACTATATGACGTGTAACGTTATATACTATTACGTTATAAGGTATAACGTTATATTGCATCACTATATGACGTATAACGTTATGGAGTATTACGTTTCAACGTATAACGTTATATACTATTACGGTATAACGGATAACGATATATTTATCACTATGTGACGTATAACGTTATATACTATTACTTTAGAACCTATAACGTTATACTGCGTCACTGTATGACGTATAACGTTATATACTATTACGTTATAAGGTATAACGATATATTGCATTACTATATGACGTATAACGTTTTGGAGTATTACGTTACAACGTATAACGATATATTGCATCACTATGTGACGTATAACGTTATACACTATTACGTCATAACCTATAACGTTGTACTGCGTCACTATATGACGCATAACGACATATACTGTTATAACGTATAACGTTCTATTGCATTACTATATGACGTATAACGTTATGGAGTATTACCTTATAACTTCTAACGATTTATACTATTATCTTATAACGCATAACGCTATATTGCATCACTATATCACTTATAACGTTATATTGCATCACTATATGAAGTATAACCTTATATACTATTACGTTATAAGGTATAACGATATATTGCATCACTATGTGACGTATAACGTTATATACTATTACGTTATAACGCATAACGTTATATTGCATCACTATGTGATGTATAACCTTTATACTATTTCGTTATAACTTATAACGGTATATTGCATCACTATATGACGTATAACGTTATGGAGTATTATGTTTTAACGTATAACATTATATTGCATTTCTATATGGCGTATAACGTTATGGAGTATTACCTTGTAACGTATAACGATATATTGCATCACTATGTGACGTATAACGTTATATACTATTACGTTATAACGCATAACGTTATATTGCATCACTATATCACTTATAACGTTATATTGCACCACTATATGACGTATAGCGTCATATACTATTACGTTATAACCTATAACGTTGTACTGCATCATTATATGACGTATAACGTTATATACTATTACGTTATAAGATATAACGTTATATTGCATCACTATATCACTTATAACGTTATATTGCTTTACTATATGAAGCATAACGTTATATACTAGTACGTTATAACGCATAACGTTATATTGCATCACCATATGACGTATAACGTTATGGAGTATTACGTTTTAACGTATAACGTTATATACTATTACGTTATAACGGATAACGATATATTTCATCACTATGTGACGTATAACGTTATATTGCATTACTATATGACGTATAACGTTATGGAGTATTACGTTTTAACGTATAACGTTATATACTATTACGTTATAACGGATAACGATATATTTCATCACTATGTGTCGTATAGCGTTATATACTATTACGTTAGAACCTATAACGTTGTACCGCATCACTATATGACGTATAACGTTATATACTATTACGTTATAAGGTGATACGTTATATTGCATCACTATATCACTTATAACGTTATATAGCATCCCTATATGACGTATAACTTCATGAACTATTACGTTATAACCTATAACGTTGTACTGCATCACTATATGACGTATAACGTTATATACTATTACGTTATAAGATATAACGTTATATTGCATCACTATATCACTTATGGCGTTATATTGCATCACTATATGAAGTATAACGTTATATACACTTACGTTATAACGCATAACGTTATATTGCGTCACTATATCATAACTATGTGACACTATGTGACGGATAACGTTATATACTATTACGTTATTACCTATAACGTTATACTACATCACTATATGACGTATAACGTCATATACTGTTATAACGTATAACGTTATATTGCATGACTATATGACGTATAACGTTATGGAGTATTACGTTACAACGTATAACGATATATTGCATCACTATGTGACATATAACGTTATATGCTATTACGTTATAAGGTATAACGTTATATTGCATCACTATATCACTTATAACGTTATATTGCACCACTATATGGCGTATAACGTCATATACTATTACGTTACAACCTATAACGATGTACTGCATCACTATATGACGTATAACGTTATATACTATTACGTTATAAGGTATAACGTTATATTGCACCACTCTATAACTTAGAAGGTTATATAGCATCCCTATATGACGTATAACGTTATGAACTATTACGTTACAACCCATAGTGTTATAGAGTATTACCTTATATCGTATAACGATTTTCACTATTACTTATAACGCATAACGCTATATTGCATCACTATATGAAGTATAACCTTATATACTATTACGTTATAAGGTATAACGTTATATTGCATCATTATGTGACGTATAACGTTCTATACTATTACGTTATAACGCATAACGTTATATTGCATCACTATATGACGTGTAACGTTATATACTATTACGTTATAAGGTATAACGTTATATTGCATCACTATATGACGTATAACGTTATGGAGTATTACGTTTCAACGTATAACGTTATATACTATTACGGTATAACGGATAACGATATATTTATCACTATGTGACGTATAACGTTATATACTATTACTTTAGAACCTATAACGTTATACTGCGTCACTGTATGACGTATAACGTTATATACTATTACGTTATAAGGTATAACGATATATTGCATTACTATATGACGTATAACGTTTTGGAGTATTACGTTACAACGTATAACGATATATTGCATCACTATGTGACGTATAACGTTATGGAGTATTACGTTACAACCTATAACGTTATACTGCGTTACTATATGACGTATAACGTTATATACTATTACGTTATAAGGTATAACAATATATTGCATCACTATATGAAGTATAGCCTTATATACTATTACGTTATAAGGTATAACGTTATATTGCTTCACTATATGAAGTATAACCTTATATACTATTACATTATAAAGTATAACGATATATTGCACCACTATATGACGTATAACGTCATATACTATTACGTTATAACCTATAACGTTGTACTGCATCACTATATGGAGTATAACGTCATATACTATTACATTATAGCGTATAACGTTATGGAGTATTACCTTATAACTTATAACGATTTATACTATTATGTTATAACGCATAACGCTATATTGCATCACTATATCACTTATAACGTTATATTGCATCACTATATGAAGTATAACCTTATATACTATTACGTTATAAGGTGTAACGATATATTGCATCACTATATGGAGTATAACCTTATATACTATTACGTTATAAGGTATAACGATATATTGCACCACTTTATGACGTATAACGTCATATACTATTACGTTACAACCAATAACGTTATACTGCGTCACTATATGACGTATAACGTTATATACTATTACGTTATAAGGTATAACATTATATTGCATCATTATGTGACGTATAACGTTCTATACTATTACGTTATAATGCAAAACGTTATATTGCATCACTATATGACGTATAACATTATATACTATTACGTTATAAGGTATAACGTTATATTGCATCACTATATCACTTACAACGTTATATTGCATGACTATATCACTTATAACTTTATATGGCATCACTATATGACGCATAACTTCATATACTATTACATTATAACTTATAACGTTATAGAGTATTACGCTATAACGTATGACTACATATTGTATCACTTTATGACGAATAATGTCATATACTTTTACGTTATAACGTATAACGGTATATTGCATTACTATATGACGCATAACGTTATGGAGCATTACGTTACAACGTATAACGACCTATTGCATGACTATGTGACGTATAACGTTATATACTATTGCGTTATAACCTATAACGTTATACTGCATCACTATATGACGTATAACGTTATATACTATTACGGTATAACGTATAACGATATATTGCATCACTATTTGACGTATAACGTTATATACTATTACGTTATAACGGATAACGATATATTTCATCACTATGTGACGTATAACGTTATATTGCATTACTATATGACGTATAACGTTATGGAGTATTACGTTTTAACGTATAACGTTATATACTATTACGTTATAGCGGATAACGATATCTTTCATCACTATGTGACGTATAACGTTATATACTATTGCGTTAGAACCTATAACGTTATACTGCGTCTCTATATGACGTTTAACGATATATACTATTACGATATTAGGTATAACGATATAATGCATCACTATATGAAGTATAACCTTATATACTATTACGTTATAAGGTATAACGTTATATTGCATCACTATATTACTTATAACGTTATATTGCTTCACTATATGAAGCGTAACGTTATATACTAGTACGTTATAACGCGTAACGTTATATTGCATCACTATATGCCGTATAACGTTATACACTATTACGTTATAACGGATAACGATATATTTCATCACTATGTGACGTATAACGTTATATACTATTACGTTATAACGTACAACGATATATTGCATCACTATATGAAGTATAACATTATATACTATTACGTTATAAGGTATAACGATATAATGCATCACTATATGAAGTATAACCTTATATACTATTACGTTATAAGGTATAACAATATATTGCACCACTATATGACCTATAACGTTATGGAGTATTACGTTTTAACGTATAACGTTATATACTATTACGTTATAACGCATAACGTTATGTTGCATCACTATATCACTTATAACGTTATATTGCACCGCTATATGACGTATAACGTCATATACTATTACGTTATAACCTATAACGTTGTACTGCATCACTATATGACGTATAACGTTATAAACTATTACGTTATAACGTACAACGATATATTGCATCACTATATGAAGTATAACATTATATACTATTACGTTATAAGGTATAACGTTATATTGCATCACTATATCACTTATAACGCTATATAGCATCCCTATATGACGTATAACGTTATGAACTGTTACGTTATAACGTATAGCGTTATAGAGTATTACCTTATATCGTATAACGATTTATACTATTACGTTACAACGCATAACCTTATATTGCATCACTATATCACTTATAACGTTATATTGCATCACTATATCACTTATAACGTTATATAGCATCGCTATATGACGTATGACGTCATATACTATTACGTTATAACCTATAACGTTGTACTGCATCACTATATGACGTATAACGTTATATACTATTACGTTATAAGGTATAACGATATATTGCATCACTATATGACGTATAACGTTATATTCTATTACGTTATAAGGTATAACGTTATATTGCATCACTATATCACTTATAGCGTTATATTGCATCACTATATGAAGTATAACGTTATATACTAGTACGTTATAAGGTATAACGATATATTGCATCACTATATGACGTATAACGTTATATTCTATTACGTTATAAGGTATAACGTTATATTGCATCACTATATGACGTATAACGTTATGGTGTATTACGTTTTAACGTATAACGTTATATACTATTACGTTATAACGGATAACGATATATTTCATCACTATGTGACGTATAACGTTATGGAGTATTACGTTTTAACGTATAACGTTATATACTATTACGTTATAATGTATAACAATATATTGCATCACTATATGAAGTATAACCTTATATACTATTACGTTATAAGGTATAACGTTATATTGCTTCACTATATGAAGTATAACCTTATATACTATTACATTATAAGGTATAACGATATATTGCACCACTATATGACGTATAACGTCATATACTATTACGTTATAACCTATAACGTTGTACTGCATCACTATATGGGGTATAACGTCATATACTATTACATTATAGCGTATAACGTTATGGAGTATTACCTTATAACTTATAACGATTTATACTATTATGTTATAACGCATAACGCTATATTGCATCACTATATCACTTATAACGTTATATTGCATCACTATATGAAGTATAACCTTATATACTATTACGTTATAAGGTATAACGATATATTGCATCACTATATGGAGTATAACCTTATATACTATTACGTTATAAGGCATAACGATATATTGCACCACTTTATGACGTATAACGTCATATACTATTACGTTACAACCAATAACGTTATACTGCGTCACTATATGACGTATAACGTTATATACTATTACGTTATAAGGTATAACATTATATTGCATCATTATGTGACGTCTAACGTTCTATACTATTACGTTATAATGCAAAACGTTATATTGCATCACTATATGACGTATAACGTTATATACTATTACGTTATAAGGTATAACGTTATATTGCATCACTATATCACTTACAACGTTATATTGCATGACTATATCACTTATAACTTTATATGGCATCACTATATGACGCATAACTTCATATACTATTACATTATAACTTATAACGTTATAGAGTATTACGCTATAACGTATGACTACATATTGTATCACTTTATGACGAATAATGTCATATACTTTTACGTTATAACGTATAACGGTATATTGCATTACTATATGACGCATAACGTTATGGAGCATTACGTTACAACGTATAACGACATATTGCATGACTATGTGACGTATAACGTTATATACTATTGCGTTATAACCTATAACGTTATACTGCATCACTATGTGACGTATAACGTTATATGCTATTACGTTATAACGTACAACGATATATTGCATCACTATATGAAGTATAACATTATATACTATTACGTTATAAGGTATAACGATATAATGCATCACTATATGAAGTATAACCTTATATACTATTACGTTATAAGGTATAACAATATATTGCACCACTATATGACCTATAACGTTATGGAGTATTACGTTTTAACGTATAACGTTATATACTATTACGTTATAACGGATAACGATATATTTTATCACTATGTGTCGTATAGCGTTATATACTATTACGTTAGAACCTATAACGTTGTACCGCATCACTATATGACGTATAACGTTATATACTATTACGTTATAAGGTGATACGTTATATTGCATCACTATATCACTTATAACGTTATATAGCATCCCTATATGACGTATAACGTCATGAACTATTACGTTATAACCTATAACGTTGTACTGCATCACTATATGACGTATAACGTTATATACTATTACGTTATAAGATATAACGTTATATTGCATCACTATATCACTTATAGCGTTATATTACATCACTATATGAAGTATAACGTTATATACTAGTACGTTATAACGCATAACGTTATATTGCATCACTATATCATAACTATGTGACACTATGTGACGGATAACGTTATATACTATTACGTTATTACCTATAACGTTATACTGCATCACTATATGACGTATAACGTCATATACTGTTATAACGTATAACGTTATATTGCATGACTATATGACGTATAACGTTATGGAGTATTACGTTACAACGTATAACGATATATTGCATCACTATGTGACATATAACGTTATATGCTATTACGTTATAAGGTATAACGTTATATTGCATCACTATATCACTTATAACGTTACATTGCACCACTATATGGCGTATAACGTCATATACTATTACGTTACAACCTATAACGATGTACTGCATCACTATATGACGTATAACGTTATATACTATTACGTTATAAGGTATAACGTTATATTGCACCACTCTATAACTTAGAAGGTTATATAGCATCCCTATATGACGTATAACGTTATGAACTATTACGTTATAACCCATAGTGTTATAGAGTATTACCTTATATCGTATAACGATTTTCACTATTACTTATAACGCATAACGCTATATTGCATCACTATATGAAGTATAACCTTATATACTATTACGTCATAAGGTATAACGTTATATTGCATCATTATGTGACGTATAACGTTCTATGCTATTACGTTATAACGCATAACGTTATATTGCATCACTATATGACGTGTAACGTTATATACTATTACGTTATAAGGTATAACGTTATATTGCATGACTATATGACGTATAACGTTATGGAGTATTACGTTACAACGTATAACGATATATTGCATCACTATGTGACATATAACGTTATATGCTATTACGTTATAAGGTATAACGTTATATTGCATCACTATATCACTTATAACGTTACATTGCACCACTATATGGCGTATAACGTCATATACTATTACGTTACAACCTATAACGATGTACTGCATCACTATATGACGTATAACGTTATATACTATTACGTTATAAGGTATAACGTTATATTGCACCACTCTATAACTTAGAAGGTTATATAGCATCCCTATATGACGTATAACGTTATGAACTATTACGTTATAACCCATAGTGTTATAGAGTATTACCTTATATCGTATAACGATTTTCACTATTACTTATAACGCATAACGCTATATTGCATCACTATATGAAGTATAACCTTATATACTATTACGTCATAAGGTATAACGTTATATTGCATCATTATGTGACGTATAACGTTCTATGCTATTACGTTATAACGCATAACGTTATATTGCATCACTATATGACGTGTAACGTTATATACTATTACGTTATAAGGTATAACGTTATATTGCATCACTATATGACGTATAACGTTATGGAGTATTACGTTTCAACGTATAACGTTATATACTATTACGGTATAACGGATAACGATATATTTATCACTATGTGACGTATAACGTTGTATACTATTACTTTAGAACCTATAACGTTATACTGCGTCACTGTATGACGTATAACGTTATATACTATTACGTTATAAGGTATAACGATATATTGCATTACTATATGACGTATAACGTTTTGGAGTATTACGTTACAACGTATAACGATATATTGCATCACTATGTGACGTATAACGTTATGGAGTATTACGTTACAACCTATAACGTTATACTGCGTTACTATATGACGTATAACGTTATATACTATTACGTTATAAGGTATAACAATATATTGGATCACTATATGAAGTATAGCCTTATATACTATTACGTTATAAGGTATAACGTTATATTGCTTCACTATATGAAGTATAACCTTATATACTATTACATTATAAGGTATAACGATATATTGCACCACTATATGACGTATAACGTCATATACCATTACGTTATAACCTATAACGTTGTACTGCATCACTATATGGAGTATAACGTCATATACTATTACATTATAGCGTATAACGTTATGGAGTATTACCTTATAACTTATAACGATTTATACTATTATGTTATAACGCATAACGCTATATTGCATCACTATATCACTTATAACGTTATATTGCATCACTATATGAAGTATAACCTTATATACTATTACATTATAGGGTATAACGATATATTGCACCACTATATGACGTATAACGTCATATACTATTACGTTATAACCTATAACGTTGTACTGCATCACTATATGGAGTATAACGTCATATACTATTACATTATAGCGTATAACGTTATGGAGTATTACCTTATAACTTATAACGATTTATACTATTATGTTATAACGCATAACGCTATATTGCATCACTATATCACTTATAACGTTATATTGCATCACTATATGAAGTATAACCTTATATACTATTACGTTATAAGGTATAACGATATATTGCATAACTATATGGAGTATAACCTTATATACTATTACGTTATAAGGTATAACGATATATTGCACCACTTTATGACGTATAACGTCATATACTATTACGTTACAACCAATAACGTTATACTGCGTCACTATATGACGTATAACGTTATATACTATTACGTTATAAGGTATAACATTATATTGCATCATTATGTGACGTATAACGTTCTATACTATTACGTTATAATGCAAAACGTTATATTGCATCACTATATGACGTATAACGTTATATACTATTACGTTATAAGGTATAACGTTATATTGCATCACTATATCACTTACAACGTTATATTGCATGACTATATCACTTATAACTTTATATGGCATCACTATATGACGCATAACTTCATATACTATTACATTATAACTTATAACGTTATAGAGTATTACGCTATAACGTATGACTACATATTGTATCACTTTATGACGAATAATGTCATATACTTTTACGTTATAACGTATAACGGTATATTGCATTACTATATGACGCATAACGTTATGGAGCATTACGTTACAACGTATAACGATATATTTCATCACTATGTGACGTATAACGTTATATTGCATTACTATATGACGTATAACGTTATGGAGTATTACGTTTTAACGTATAACGTTATATACTATTACGTTATAGCGGATAACGATATCTTTCATCACTATGTGACGTATAACGTTATATACTATTGCGTTAGAACGTACAACGATATATTGCATCACTATATGAAGTATAACATTATATACTATTACGTTATAAGGTATAACGATATAATGCATCACTATATGAAGTATAACCTTATATACTATTACGTTATAAGGTATAACAATATATTGCACCACTATATGACCTATAACGTTATGGAGTATTACGTTTTAACGTATAACGTTATATACTATTACGTTATAACGCATAACGTTATGTTGCATCACTATATCACTTATAACGTTATATTGCACCGCTATATGACGTATAACGTCATATACTATTACGTTATAACCTATAAAGTTGTACTGCATCACTATATGACGTATAACGTTATATACTATTACGTTATAACGTACAACGATATATTGCATCACTATATGAAGTATAACATTATATACTATTACGTTATAAGGTATAACGTTATATTGCATCACTATATCAATTATATCGCTATATAGCATCCCTATATGACGTATAACGTTATGAACTGTTACGTTATAACGTATAGCGTTATAGAGTATTACCTTATATCGTATAACGATTTATACTATTACGTTACAACGCATAACCTTATATTGCATCACTATATCACTTATAACGTTATATTGCATCACTATATCACTTATAACGTTATATAGCATCGCTATATGACGTATGACGTCATATAATATTACGTTATAACCTATAACGTTGTACTGCATCACTATATGACGTATAACGTTATATACTATTACGTTATAAGGTATAACGATATATTGCATCACTATATGACGTATAACGTTATATTCTATTACGTTATAAGGTATAACGTTATATTGCATCACTATATCACTTATAGCGTTATATTGCATCACTATATGAAGTATAACGTTATATACTAGTACGTTATAAGGTATAACGATATATTGTATCACTATATGACGTATAACGTTATATTCTATTATGTTATAAGGTATAACGTTATATTGCATCACTATATGACGTATAACGTTATGGTGTATTACGTTTTAACGTATAACGTTATGGTGTATTACGTTTTAACGTATAACGTTATATACTATTACGTTATAACGGATAACGATATATTGCATCACTATATGACGTATAACGTTATATTCTATTACGTTATAAGGTATAACGTTATATTGCATCATTATGTGACGTATAACGTTCTATACTATTACGTTATAACGCATAACGTTATATTTCATCACTATATGACGTGTAACGTTATATAGTGTAACGTATAACGTTATATTCTATTACGTTATAAGGTATAACGTTATATTGCATCGCTATATGACGTATAACGTTATGGAGTATTACGTTTCAACGTATAACATTATATACTATTACGGTATAACGGATAACGATATATTTATCACTATGTGACGTATAACGTTATATACTATTACTTTAGAACCTATAACGTTATACTGCGTCACTGTATGACGTGTAACGTTAGATACTATTACGTTATAAGTTATAACGATATATTGCATTACTATATGACGTATAACGATTTGGAGTATTACGTTACAACGTATAACGTTATATTGCATTACTATATGACGTATAACGTTATGGAGTATTACGTTACAACCTATAACGTTATACTGCGTTACTATATGACGTATAACGTTATATACTATTACGTTATAATGTATAACAATATATTGCATCACTATATGAAGTATAACCTTATATACTATTACGTTATAAGGTATAACGTTATATTGCTTCACTATATGAAGTATAACCTTATATACTATTACATTATAAGGTATAACGATATATTGCATCACTATATCACTTATAACGTTATATTGCATCACTATATGAAGTATAACCTTATATACTATTACGTTATAAGGTATAACGATATATTGCATCACTATATGGAGTATAACCTTATATACTATTACGTTATAAGGTATAACGATATATTGCACCACTCTATGACGTATAACGTCATATACTATTACGTTACAACCAATAACGTTATACTGCGTCACTATATGACGTATAACGTTATATACTATTACGTTATAATGTATAACAATATATTGCATCACTATATGAAGTATAACCTTATATACTATTACGTTATAAGGTATAACATTATATTGCATCATTATGTGACGTATAACGTTCTATACTATTACGTTATAATGCAAAACGTTATATTGCATCACTATATGACGTATAACGTTATATACTATTACGTTATAAGGTATAACGTTATATTGCATCACTATATCACTTACAACGTTATATTGCATGACTATATCACTTATAACTTTATATGGCATCACTATATGACGCATAACTTCATATACTATTACATTATAACTTATAACGTTATAGAGTATTACGCTATAACGTATGACTACATATTGTATCACTTTATGACGAATAATGTCATATACTTTTACGTTATAACGTATAACGGTATATTGCATTACTATATGACGCATAACGTTATGGAGCATTACGTTACAACGTATAACGACATATTGCATGACTATGTGTCGTATAACGTTATATACTATTGCGTTATAACCTATAACGTTATACTGCATCACTATGTGACGTATAACGTTATATACTATTACGTTATAACGTACAACGATATATTGCATCACTATATGAAGTATAACATTATATACTATTACGTTATAAGGTATAACGATATAATGCATCACTATATGAAGTATAACCTTATATACTATTACGTTATAAGGTATAACAATATATTGCACCACTATATGACCTATAACGTTATGGAGTATTACGTTTTAACGTATAACGTTATATACTATTACGTTATAACGCATAACGTTATGTTGCATCACTATATCACTTATAACGTTATATTGCAGCACTATATCACTTATAACGTTATATAGCATCGCTATATGACGTATGACGTCATATACTATTACGTTATAACCTATAACGTTGTGCTGCATCACTATATGACGTATAACGTTATATACTATTACGTTATAACGTACAACGATATATTGCATCACTATATGAAGTATAACCTTATATACTATTACGTTATAAGGTATAACGATATTTTGCATCAGTATATGACGAATAACGTCATATACTCTTACGTTATAACGTATAACGTTATATTGTATCACTATATGACGAATAACGTTATATACTATTGCGTTATGACGTATAACGATATATTGCATCACTATATGACGTATAACGTTATATACTATTACATTATAAGGTATAACGATATATTGCACCACCATATGTCGTATAGCGTCCCATACTATTACGTTATAACCATTAACGTTATACTGCGTCACTATATGACGTATAACGTTATATACTATTACGTTATAAGGAATAACGTTATATTGCATCACTATATCACTTATAACGTTATATAGCATCCCTATATGACGTATAACGTTATGGAGTATTGCGTTACAACGTATAACGATATATTGCATCACTATGTGGCGTATAACGATATATACTATTACGTTATAACGCATAACGTTATATTGCATCACTATATCACTTATAACGTTTTATTGCACCACTATATGACGTATAACGTCATATACTATTACGTTGTAACCTATAACGTTGTACTGCATCACTATATGACGTATAACGTTATATACTATTACGGTATAACGGATAACGATATATTTATCACTATGTGACGTATAACGTTATATACTATTACTTTAGAACCTATAACGTTATACTGCGTCACTGTATGACGTATAACGTTATATACTATTACGTTATAAGTTATAACGATATATTGCATTACTATATGACGTATAACGATTTGGAGTATTACGTTACAACGTATAACGTTATATTGCATTACTATATGACGTATAACGTTATGGAGTATTACGTTACAACCTATAACGTTATACTGCGTCACTATATGACGTATAACGTTATATACTATTACGTTATAAGGTATAACGATATATTGCATCACTATATGACGTATAACGTTATATTCTATTACGTTATAAGGTATAACGTTATATTGCATCACTATATCACTTATAGCGTTATATTGCATCACTATATGAAGTATAACGTTATATACTAGTACGTTATAAGGTATAACGATATATTGTATCACTATATGACGTATAACGTTATATTCTATTATGTTATAAGGTATAACGTTATATTGCATCACTATATGACGTATAACGTTATGGTGTATTACGTTTTAACGTATAACGTTATGGTGTATTACGTTTTAACGTATAACGTTATATACTATTACGTTATAACGGATAACGATATATTGCATCACTATATGACGTATAACGTTATATTCTATTACGTTATAAGGTATAACGTTATATTGCATCATTATGTGACGTATAACGTTCTATACTATTACGTTATAACGCATAACGTTATATTTCATCACTATATGACGTGTAACGTTATATAGTGTAACGTATAACGTTATATTCTATTACGTTATAAGGTATAACGTTATATTGCATCGCTATATGACGTATAACGTTATGGAGTATTACGTTTCAACGTATAACATTATATACTATTACGGTATAACGGATAACGATATATTTATCACTATGTGACGTATAACGTTATATACTATTACTTTAGAACCTATAACGTTATACTGCGTCACTGTATGACGTGTAACGTTAGATACTATTACGTTATAAGTTATAACGATATATTGCATTACTATATGACGTATAACGATTTGGAGTATTACGTTACAACGTATAACGTTATATTGCATTACTATATGACGTATAACGTTATGGAGTATTACGTTACAACCTATAACGTTATACTGCGTTACTATATGACGTATAACGTTATATACTATTACGTTATAATGTATAACAATATATTGCATCACTATATGAAGTATAACCTTATATACTATTACGTTATAAGGTATAACGTTATATTGCTTCACTATATGAAGTATAACCTTATATACTATTACATTATAAGGTATAACGATATATTGCATCACTATATCACTTATAACGTTATATTGCATCACTATATGAAGTATAACCTTATATACTATTACGTTATAAGGTATAACGATATATTGCATCACTATATGGAGTATAACCTTATATACTATTACGTTATAAGGTATAACGATATATTGCACCACTCTATGACGTATAACGTCATATACTATTACGTTACAACCAATAACGTTATACTGCGTCACTATATGACGTATAACGTTATATACTATTACGTTATAATGTATAACAATATATTGCATCACTATATGAAGTATAACCTTATATACTATTACGTTATAAGGTATAACATTATATTGCATCATTATGTGACGCATAACGTTCTATACTATTACGTTATAATGCAAAACGTTATATTGCATCACTATATGACGTATAACGTTATATACTATTACGTTATAAGGTATAACGTTATATTGCATCACTATATCACTTACAACGTTATATTGCATGACTATATCACTTATAACTTTATATGGCATCACTATATGACGCATAACTTCATATACTATTACATTATAACTTATAACGTTATAGAGTATTACGCTATAACGTATGACTACATATTGTATCACTTTATGACGAATAATGTCATATACTTTTACGTTATAACGTATAACGGTATATTGCATTACTATATGACGCATAACGTTATGGAGCATTACGTTACAACGTATAACGACATATTGCATGACTATGTGTCGTATAACGTTATATACTATTGCGTTATAACCTATAACGTTATACTGCATCACTATGTGACGTATAACGTTATATACTATTACGTTATAACGTACAACGATATATTGCATCACTATATGAAGTATAACATTATATACTATTACGTTATAAGGTATAACGATATAATGCATCACTATATGAAGTATAACCTTATATACTATTACGTTATAAGGTATAACAATATATTGCACCACTATATGACCTATAACGTTATGGAGTATTACGTTTTAACGTATAACGTTATATACTATTACGTTATAACGCATAACGTTATGTTGCATCACTATATCACTTATAACGTTATATTGCAGCACTATATCACTTATAACGTTATATAGCATCGCTATATGACGTATGACGTCATATACTATTACGTTATAACCTATAACGTTGTGCTGCATCACTATATGACGTATAACGTTATATACTATTACGTTATAACGTACAACGATATATTGCATCACTATATGAAGTATAACCTTATATACTATTACGTTATAAGGTATAACGATATTTTGCATCAGTATATGACGAATAACGTCATATACTCTTACGTTATAACGTATAACGTTATATTGTATCACTATATGACGAATAACGTTATATACTATTGCGTTATGACGTATAACGATATATTGCATCACTATATGACGTATAACGTTATATACTATTACATTATAAGGTATAACGATATATTGCACCACCATATGTCGTATAGCGTCCCATACTATTACGTTATAACCATTAACGTTATACTGCGTCACTATATGACGTATAACGTTATATACTATTACGTTATAAGGAATAACGTTATATTGCATCACTATATCACTTATAACGTTATATAGCATCCCTATATGACGTATAACGTTATGGAGTATTGCGTTACAACGTATAACGATATATTGCATCACTATGTGGCGTATAACGATATATACTATTACGTTATAACGCATAACGTTATATTGCATCACTATATCACTTATAACGTTTTATTGCACCACTATATGACGTATAACGTCATATACTATTACGTTGTAACCTATAACGTTGTACTGCATCACTATATGACGTATAACGTTATATACTATTATGGTATAACGGATAACGATATATTTATCACTATGTGACGTATAACGTTATATACTATTACTTTAGAACCTATAACGTTATACTGCGTCACTGTATGACGTATAACGTTATATACTATTACGTTATAAGTTATAACGATATATTGCATTACTATATGACGTATAACGATTTGGAGTATTACGTTACAACGTATAACGTTATATTGCATTACTATATGACGTATAACGTTATGGAGTATTACGTTACAACCTATAACGTTATACTGCGTCACTATATGACGTATAACGTTATATACTATTACGTTATAAGGTATAACAATATATTGCATCACTATATGAAGTAAAACCTTATATACTATTACGTTATAAGGTATAACGTTATATTGCTTCACTATATGAAGTATAACCTTATATACTATTACATTATAAGGTATAACGATATATTGCACCACTATATGACGTAAAACGTCATATACTATTACGTTATAACCTATAACGTTGTACTGCATCACTATATGGAGTATAACGTCATATACTATTACATTATAACGTATAACGTTATGGAGTATTACCTTATAACTTATAACGATTTATACTATTATGTTATAACGCATAACGCTATATTGCATCACTATATCACTTATAACGTTATATTGCATCACTATATGAAGTATAACCATATATACTATTACGTTATAAGGTATAACGATATATTGCATCACTATATGGAGTATAACCTTATATACTATTACGTTATATGGTATAACGATATATTGCACCACTTTATGACGTATAACGTCATATACTATTACGTTACAACCAATAACGTTATACTGCGTCACTATATGACGTATAACGTTATATACTATTCCGTTATAAGGTATAACATTATATTGCATCATTATGTGACGTATAACGTTCTATACTATTACGTTATAATGCAAAACGTTATATTGCATCACTATATGACGTATAACGTTATATACTATTACGTTATAAGGTATAACGTTATATCGCATCACTATATCACTTACAACGTTTTATTGCATGACTATATCACTTATAACTTTATATGGCATCACTATATGACGCATAACTTCATATACTATTACATTATAACTTATAACGTTATAGAGTATTACGCTATAACGTATGACTACATATTGTATCACTATATGACGAATAACGTCATATACTTTTACGTTATAACGTATAACGGTATATTGCATTACTATATGACGCATAACGTTATGGAGCATTACGTTACAACGTATAACGACATATTGCATGACTATGTGACGTATAACGTTATATACTATTGCGTTATAACCTATAACGTTATACTGCATCACTATATGACGTATAACGTTATATACTATTACGGTATAACGTATAACGATATATTGCATCACTATTTGACGTATAACGTTATATACTATTACGTTATAACGGATAACGATATATTTCATCACTATGTGACGTATAACGTTATATTGCATTACTATATGACGTATAACGTTATGGAGTATTACGTTTTAACGTATAACGTTATATACTATTACGTTATAACGGATAACGATATCTTTCATCACTATGTGACGTATAACGTTATATACTATTGCGTTAGAACCTATAACGTTATACTGCGTCTCTATATGACGTTTAACGATATATACTATTACGATATAAGGTATAACGATATAATGCATCACTATATGAAGTATAACCTTATATACTATTACGTTATAAGGTATAACGTTATATTGCATCACTATATCACTTATAACGTTATATTGCTTGACTATATGAAGCGTAACGTTATATACTAGTACGTTGTAACGCGTAACGTTATATTGCATCACTATATGCCGTATAACGTTATATACTATTACGTTATAAAGGATAACGATATATTTCATCACTATGTGACGTATAACGTTATAAGGTATAACGATATAATGCGTCACTATATGAAGTATAACCTTATATACTATTACGTTATAAGGTATAACAATATATTGCACCACTTTATGACCTATAACGTTATGGAGTATTACGTTTTAACGTATAACGTTATATACTATTACGTTATAACGCATAACGTTATGTTGCATCACTATATCACTTATAACGTTATATTGCACCGCTATATGACGTATAACGTCGTATACTATTACGTTATAACCTATAACGTTGTACTGCATCACTATATGACGTATAACGTTATATACTATTACGTTATAACGTACAACGATATATTGCATCACTAAATGAAGTATAACATTATATACTATTACGTTATAAGGTATAACGTTATATTGCATCACTATATCACTTATAACGCTATATAGCATCCCTATATGACGTATAACGTTATGAACTGTTACGTTATAACGTATAGCGTTATAGAGTATTACCTTATATCGTATAACGATTTATACTATTACGTTATAACGCATAACCTTATATTGCATCACTATATCACTTATAACGTTATATTGCATCACTATAGCGCTTATAACGTTATATTGTACCACTATATCACTTATAACGTTATATTGCATCACTATATCACTTATAACGTTATATAGCATCGCTATATGAAGTATAACCTTATATACTATTACGTTATAAGGTATAACGATATTTTGCATCAGTATATGACGAATAACGTCATATACTCTTACGTTATAACGTATAACGTTATATTGTATCACTATATGACGTATAACGTTATATACTATTGCGTTATGACTTATAACGATATATTGCATCACGATATGACGTATAACGTTATATACTATTACGTTATAATGCATAACGTTATATTGCATCACTATATGAAGTATAACGTTATATACTATTACGTTATAAGGTATAACGATATATTGCATCACTATATAAGGTATAACCTTATATACTATTACATTATATGGTATAACGATATATTGCACCACTATATGACGTATAACGTCATATACTATTACGTTATAACCTATAACGTTATACTGCATCACTATATGACGTATAACGTTATATACTATTACGTTATAACGTACAACGATATAATGCATCACTATATGAAGTATAACCTTATATACTATTACATTATAAGGTATAACGATATATTGCACCACTATATAACGTATAACGTCATATACTATTACGTTAGAACCTATAACGTTGTACTGCATCACTATATGACGTATAACGTTATATACTATTACGTTATAACGTACAACGATATATTGCATCACTATATGGAGTATAACCTTATATACTATTACGTTATAAGGTATAACGATATATTGCACCACTTTATGACGTATAACGTCATATACTATTACGTTACAACCAATAACTTTATACTGCGTCACTATATGACGTATAACGTTATATACTATTACGTTATAAGGTATAACATTATATTGCATCATTATGTGACGTATTACGTTCTATACTATTACGTTATAATGCATAACGTTATATTGCATCACTATATGACATATAACGTTATATATTATTACGCTATAAGGTATAACGTTATATTGCATCACTATATCACGTACAACGTTATATTGCATGACTATATCACTTATAACTTTATATGGCATCACTATATGACGCATAACTTCATATACTATTACATTATAACTTATAACGTTATAGAGTATTAAGCTATAACGTATGACTACATATTGTACCACTATATGACGAATAACGTCATATACTTTTACGTTATAACGTATAACGGTATTTTGCATTACTATATGACGCATAACGTTATGGAGCATTACGTTACAACGTATAACGACATATTGCCTGACTATGTGACGTATAACGTTATATACTATTGCGTTATAACCTATAACGTTATACTGCATCACTATATGACGTATAACGTTATATACTATTACGGTATAACGTATAACGATATATTGCATCACTATTTGACGTATAACGTTATATACTATTACGTTATAACGGATAACGATATATTTCATCAGTATGTGACGTATAACGTTATATTGCATTACTATATGACGTATAACGTTATGGAGTATTACGTTTTAACGTATAACGTTATATACTATTACGTTATAACGGATAACGATATCTTTCATCACTATGTGACGTATAACGTTATATACTATTGCGTTAGAACCTATAACGTTATACTGCGTCTCTATATGACGTTTAACGATATATACTATTACGATATAAGGTATAACGATATAATGCATCACTATATGAAGTATAACCTTATATACTATTACGTTATAAGGTATAACGATATCTTTCATCACTATGTGACGTATAACGTTATATACTATTGCGTTATAACCTATAACGTTATACTGCATGACTATATGACGTATAACGTTATATACTATTACGGTATAACGTATAACGATATATTGCATCACTATATGAAGTATAACCTTATATACTATTACGTTATAGGGTATAACGTTATATTGCATCACTATATCACTTACAACGTTATATTGCATGACTATATCACTTATAACTTTATATGGCATCACTATATGACGCATAACTTCATATACTATTACATTATAACTTATAACGTTATAGAGTATTACGCTATAACGTATGACTACATATTGTATCACTTTATGACGAATAATGTCATATACTTTTACGTTATAACGTATAACGGTATATTGCATTACTATATGACGCATAACGTTATGGAGCATTACGTTACAACGTATAACGACATATTGCATGACTATGTGACGTATAACGTTATATACTATTGCGTTATAACCTATAACGTTATACTGCATCACTATATGACGTATAACGTTATATACTATTACGGTATAACGTATAACGATATATTGCATCACTATTTGACGTATAACGTTATATACTATTACGTTATAACGGATAACGATATATTTCATCACTATGTGACGTATAACGTTATATTGCATTACTATATGACGTATAACGTTATGGAGTATTACGTTTTAACGTATAACGTTATATACTATTACGTTACAATCAATAACGTTATACTGCGTCACTATATGACGTATAACGTTATATACTATTACGTAATAAGGTATAACATTATATTGCATCATTATGTGACGGATAACGTTCTATACTATTACGTTATAATGCATAACGTTATATTGCATCACTATATGACGTATAACGTTATATACTATTACGTTATAACGGATAACGATATATTTCATCACTATGTGACGTATAACGTTATATTGCATTACTATATGACGTATAACGTTATGGAGTATTACGTTTTAACGTATAACGTTATATACTATTACGATATAAGGTATAACGATATATTGCATCACTATATGAAGTATAACCTTATATACTATTGCGTTATAACGCATAACGTTATATTGCATCACTATATCACTTATAACGTTATATTGCACCACTATATGACGTATAACGTTATATACTATTACGTTATAACGGATAACGATATATTTCATCACTATGTGACGTATAACGTTATATTGCATTACTATATGACGTATAACGTTATGGAGTATTACGTTTTAACGTATAACGTTATATACTATTACGATATAAGGTATAACGATATATTGCATCACTATATGGAGTATAACCTTATATACTATTACGTTATAAGGTATAACGATATATTGCACCACTTTATGACGTATAACGTCATATACTATTACGTTACAACCAATAACGTTATACTGCGTCACTATATGACGTATAACGTTATATACTATTACGTAATAAGGTATAACATTATATTGCATCATTATGTGACGGATAACGTTCTATACTATTACGTTATAATGCATAACGTTATATTGCATCACTATATGACGTATAACGTTATATACTATTACGTTATAACGGATAACGATATATTTCATCACTATGTGACGTATAACGTTATATTGCATTACTATATGACGTATAACGTTATGGAGTATTACGTTTTAACGTATAACGTTATATACTATTACGATATAACGGATAACGATATATTTCATCACTATGTGACGTATAACGTTATATACTATTACGTTAAAACGCATAACGTTATATTGCATCACTATATGACGTGTAACGTTATATACTATTACGTTATAAGGTATAACGTTATATTGCATCACTGTATGACGTATAACGTTATGGAGTATTACGTTTCAACGTATAACGTTATATACTATTACGGTATAACGGATAACGATATATTTATCACTATGTGACGTATAACGTTATATACTATTACTTTAGAACCTATAACGTTATACTGCGTCACTGTATGACGTATAACGTTATATACTATTACGTTATAAGGTATAACGATATATTGCATTACTATATGACGTATAACGTTTTGGAGTATTACGTTACAACGTATAACGATATATTGCATCACTATGTGACGTATAACGTTATATACTATTACGTCATAACCTATAACGTTGTACTGCGTCACAATATGACGCATAACAACATATACTGTTATAGCGTATAACGATATATTGCAGTACTATATGACGTATAACGTTATGGAGTATTACGTTACAACCTATAACGTTATACTGCGTCACTATATGACGTATAACGTTATATACTATTACGTTATAAGGTATAACAATGTATTGCATCACTATATGAAGTATAACCTTATATACTATTACGTTATAATGCATAACGTTATATTGCATCACTATATGAAGTATAACCTTATATACTATTACATTATATGGTATAACGATACATTGCACCACTATATGACGTATAACGTCATATAATATTACGTTATAACCTATAACGTTATACTGCATCACTATATGACGTATAACGTTATATACTATTACGTTATAAGGTATAACGATATATTGCATCACTATATGAAGTATAACCTTATATACTATTGCGTTATAACGCATAACGTTATATTGCATCACTATATCACTTATAACGTTATATTGCACCACTATATGATGTATAACGTTATATACTATTACGTTATAAGGTATAACGTTATGATGCATCACTATATCACTTATAACGTTATATACTATGACGTTATAAGGTATAACGATATAATGCATCACTATATGAAGTATAACCTTATATACTATTACGTTATAAGGTATAACAATATATTGCACCACTATATGACCAATAACGTTATGGAGTATTACGTTTTAACGTATAACGTTATATACTATTACGTTATAACGTACAACGATGTATTGCATCACTATATGAAGTATAACCTTATATACTATTACGTTATAAGGTATAACGATATTTTGCATCAGTATATGACGAATAATGTCATATACTCTTACGTTATAACGTATAACCTTATATTGTATCACTATATGACGTATAACGTTATATACTATTACGTTATAACGTACAACGATATATTGCATCACTATATGAAGTATAACCTTATATACTATTACGTTATAAGGTATAACGATATTTTGCATCAGTATATGACGAATAACGTCATATACTCTTACGTTATAACGTATAACCTTATATTGTATTGTTACGTTTCGCTATCCAAATTTTGAAATTTTAAACAATGTAGTAGTCGCTGCCACCAGAAACAGTCTAAGGACTGTTTCAATTAGATATTTCTTGTTAGATTATGTAGCGTTGATCGGAGTTTAGGCCACTGGTCAACAATCTCCACGTTTCGGCTAACCTGCTATGCGCAGGAATACTAGCACGGGTGAGGATTGTTTGGAATAAACAATTATATTATAAATAATTATTACAGGCGGAATTAATGACGAATTATACTAATCATTGATATTATTTATTATTTTAATTATTAGTTATTAATAATAATTAAAGTTAACTCACCTGACGTTGGTCTCCGCTGATGAACGGGCAGGCCGCTGGGGTGATTCCGGTTTTACAAAGATCGACACTTCTATAATTTTTCGTTTTAATCTTTATTTAATTTGAACAGTGTAAACAACAGTGTGTCCGGACGTGTTTAACAATTCGAAATTCTAACACAAAAACTTGAGCCAACTATTGTTTTGATTCTAACTGACTAATAACAATTATTTTATAATTCGAACTGACTAATAACATTTATATCTCGTAATTCTTAAACTCGAACTGGAACGAACAATTATTCTCTAATCCTAACTTAAATTCTAATTAAATCAACTGAACGAACTGATATCAGACTCACTCAAATTCAATTGAACGACTAACAATTACTCTCCTTATTTTCGCTAAATTCTCCTGAACCAACTAATCACAATTGCTCTATCCTATTTCTTTATTCTAACTGAATTACTCTTCTTTAATTTCGTTAAATTCTCCCGAACGCTAACAATTTCTCTGACTATATTCTAACTGAACCAACTAATGGCAGTTACTCTCTTTTCACAATTACTCTGATTGTTCTAACTGAACCACTAACAATTAATCGCTAACGCTAACGCTAACAATTAATCTGACTCTTCTTTATTTTTCGCTAAATTCTCCTGAACCAACTAATCACAATTGCTCTATCCTATTTCCTTATTCTAACTGAATTACTCTTCTTTAATTTCGTTAAATTCTCCCGAACGCTAACAATTTCTCTGACTATATTCTAACTGAACCAACTAATGGCAGTTACTCTCTTTTCACAATTACTCTGATTGTTCTAACTGAACCACTAACAATTAATCGCTAACGCTAACGCTAACAATTAATCTGACTCTTCTTTATTTTTCGCTAAATTCTCCCGAACCGCTAACAATTACTCTCTTACTCTTTTATTCAACTGGTAACGATTACTCCCTTCTATTCCTTTATTCAACTGACCCGCTAACAATTACTCTCCTTATTTTCGCTAAATTCTCCTGAACCAACTAATCACAATTGCTCTATCCTATTTCTTTATTCTAACTGAATTACTCTTCTTTAATTTCGTTAAATTCTCCCGAACGCTAACAATTTCTCTGACTATATTCTAACTGAACCAACTAATGGCAGTTACTCTCTTTTCACAATTACTCTGATTGTTCTAACTGAACCACTAACAATTAATCGCTAACGCTAACGCTAACAATTAATCTGACTCTTCTTTATTTTTCGCTAAATTCTCCCGAACGCTAACAATTACTCTCTTCTATTCCTTTATTCAACTGACCCGCTAACAATTACTCCCTTCTATTCCTTTATTCAACTGACCCGCTAACAATTACTCCGATTTGAATTGTGTCGCTACGCTTTTTATAATGACATCCCCAATGGGATGACAGTCACGTGACAGTTCGTTCCGGTGGGAATCGCAATGCTGCAGGTTTTTAGAGTTTCCATGAGAGAACGTGGATTTTGATGATTACAGGTTATGTTGAGTGATAGACACAAAAGCGTCCGCGCCTGTGCGAACTGTGTGAGTATGTGTTTTTAGTATTCTATCTCGTTTCGCATGTTGTTTGTTTCCTTAAACTTGTGAATTTGTTTTAGCGCAAGAGGAAGAAGATATGTGAATGGTACGAGATGACGTGATCGACGTGCGTGTGTGAATATGTGCGAGGGATGATGCTGAAGTGGCGGTTTTCCATCCAAATAGGCACAGTGGCACCTTCGTTGGCGTCGTGTCCTGATGATCTTTTGACAATTTGGTTTTATTTGACAATATGAGATATATTTTGCTCCTTGTAGATTTATATGTCCATATTTGCTATATATTAAATCGTGTATATTTTATATTACTTTCTTGTTATTAGGTTATTAGTTGTGTAACTCCAGTTTCTGATCTATGGAAAGTGGTGAAACGTCTTCACGAAATACAATTTCATTCGTTTTCCTCCCTTGCATTGGCACGCTGTGAGTGGTGTCGACTTCCAAATGAGGTTTGTGCATCTTGATTATTATGCGTTTAATGATAGATACGGAGGTATCTTCGTCAGAGGTTCCCATGCGGGCTATCTCGGTGTGTATCTTGTTATGATTTCTTTTATTTAGTTAATCCTGCTTCTTTCGTGTTTTATTCACTGCATATGATATTTCAGTGCAAGAAGAAGAAGGATTGTATAGAATCCGTAAGTGGCCCTAGAAGACGCAGTCATCGTGTGAGGTGTTGTCGGCAGGAACGAAGAGTCGAAGTTGTTGAAGAAGTCGTGTGACATTTGTATTGTTTCCGGTTATATACAACGCTATTTCACATATCTATGTATATATATATATTATTATATTATTATATATTATTATACTAAATCTTCAGTTGGTTTAGTTGAATGTTCAGTAATGTAATTTTTACAAGGTGGTTTTGTATATTAGATGAGTAGTTGTTCGATATAATAATATGTGTATATATATATATATACATTTCACAATGTAATTTTCCATTATGTAAAATATATATATGCATATGTATATGTGCGCGTATTGTTATTCTCATTGTTTCTTGGATCGGTAATTGGTTGAATATTCCATAATGTGGATTTCGTATATAATTCTCTAGGTTCGTAGAAATGTAAATCTATATATTTATTTCTTTGCGTTTTAATGGTTTAATAACGTATACATACATATATATATATATATATTATGAATTTTTCCCAAAGATACGCGTACGCATGTGTATATCTATATATGTGTGTGTCGCAGAGTAATCTTGTATACAATTTTCACTTTTATTAGAATGTTGATGTAGTGTAGTATATTTTATTTCTTTTATATTTTATTAGATTACCAATTATTCAGATTCACGAAGTAGGTAACACACACAGATATGCATACACGTGTGTGTATATACATGTGTCTTCGCAGACAAATCTCATACATTTGAATCGCGGCTTGTTTTATTTATTGGTTCATTTAATTATTTCATTTTATTTGTATTTTATACGTCATTGCTGATTGGTTGTAGTGTTTCTTCTTATTGATTCATTTATTTCATTTTGATTGTCTGTCGTATAATTCTTTTTATTTTGATTGGTTAGTTATTAGTTAATTTATTATTATTGGTCGTGTTTAATTATTCATAAGTTATTGGTTCGTGGCGTCACGTGCGGAACGCGGGACGTGACACCCCCGTCCTTGGTGTTCAAATTTCCGAAGGAAATTTGAGTGATCGTAGCAGATGTAGTTGCGATTGGTTGTTGGTCCATCCTAACGGGCAACAGCTCGAACTACAATTCCTTACATCAAAAGATTTCTTTGGGGTTATTGTGTCGTGTTAAGATTGACATTTATGCATTGCAGACAAAATATCGCGGGTTGGAGTTTTGTTATTTGTATTTCACACAATCTACAACGCGCTCTTTGGATTTGTGTGCATAAAAACGTGTTGGAGGGCCTTCGTATGGGTCGCGATAGCCTAAGTCTAGATTATCGTACCCGTCTTTTTATTATTCTTTATTAGAAATATAATTTATTTGTAAGGTATTAAAGTTACTACATATATGCGTTGATTGGTGGTGGATGTCCCTAATATGTGGTGACTTTTGCCAATATCGAATTAATTATCTATCTGTTAATTGTTTTTAACTTTATTTTAGTAGGTGACGTGTAATTCAAATAAAATTAATATTATTTATGTATATGTGTTTCATTGCGCGTGCGTAAGGACTATTCCCTATTCGTGACAATCTAAGATGGCCGTTCATGAATGTCTCTAGTATATGGTGAATTTTATTCATGCGGTTTTGTTATTTATTTGTTAATTATTTGTGACTTTATTTTAGCAGTTGACGTATAATTGAAGTGGGAATAATATTATTCTGTATTTATTTTAGTGTGTATAATTATTGCATGTAGTTCATTGCGCATGCGTGAGAACTGCTTCACGCTCGCGACGGATTTCCAAAATGGATGTTTGTGTACGTCTTAAATAAGAGTGTAGTGTTTTGTAAATTTGTTTGATATTGTAATAATTGTTTTGTTACTTAGTTTCAACTCCGTTCTAGTGAAGTGTCAACGTCTAGTTTTGTGTTCGTCGTAATGTGTATGTTTAATTTAACATTGTTTTGTATTTGTTGTAATATGTGTATATATACTGTGTGTTATTTTAATGTAATAGCGTGTGGATTATATCGTTGTCGAAAATATTAATTACTAATAGAATCGTTTCACTGTTTAATTATAAGGTAGTTTATATTTATGTAGCTTTTGTTTAATTGGTTTAATCTAATGCGTGCATAGTGTCACCAGTCACCACTGTGTAGTATAACCTTATTTCTTTATACGTAATTTAATATAGTAATGCTGTAATAGCTTAACACAATATGATAATTCCTAATTTTAATCATGTTTGATTATTAATGCTCGGCTAATGTATCTTGATTAATTTCTAGCCTATTTCTATTTTATTAGCTATTTCTATATCTTCCCTATTAATCTGTTGTTACTTAGTAATTATGTGATTTATTATTAGTGATTTATTATTATTTCATATTTGTATAGTATAATTTTTTGAGCTAATCTATGTATTATTGGTTAAAACTTGTTTATTGAATTATTACCGTTTGTAGTTTCTCAAATCCTATTCCTTCGATGCTGCGTTACCGTGTGTAAGGCATCATCCGGTTTTCATTATATTCAAAATACTTACTACAGATACCTTTATTCATCCTATATTTGTGAGTATAAACATATCATTTAGTTAATTAATTCAATATGCACGTAGTGCATTGTGTGAGCGACCGCTATTGTGCATTACAAATCTGTTTCTATATGTGAGGTATAATAATAATCGTGTAATGTAAGTCGAGACTAATTCATGTATTATAGATTAGAACTTGTACACTATATTATTACTGTTCATAGTTACTTCGTCTTTATTCTCCAAGTCTACACGCTACGTCGCTCACGCAAGACACCTACCCGACGTAATTGGCAATCTTGTTGTAAGTTTTAATAGTATTATTTCTTTTCATATATGTCAAGGCAATTGAGGCCAGTTCTTGCATTCGTTTCAGCTGGCAGTCGTATTCTATGTTCTACGGAGTGGATCCATAATTTATCTCTGCGGAATTCCTGCATGTACACTTCCTTCTACAATGATTAGTTGTGGACTAGGTACTTTTTACTTTCACTGCCTTTAATTATGTTATTGAATTAACACGTTTTATAGAACGCAAATAGTAATCTTTCTTTTGTTTTTAGGTTTCCACTATCTGCACTATTCGACAAGCAGTGTCGCACTTACTTTGGTTTAACCACGATATTGTTATAATCGTTTAGTACTATTATATTTTGTATTAAGGTAATTGAGGTTAATTCTTCCATTTGTTTCAGATGGCTGTCATACGTTATGTTTTACGAATATGGGCTTATGGCCTGTCTTTGCATATACACTTCCTTTTACAATAGTTAATTGTTCACAAGGTACTTTTCACTTTCGCCGTTTTAATCACTTTATTGAATTAATACATTTTATATTTGAGTAATGTTTAGAAAGTACATAGTAATTTCCTTTTCTTTTTAGGTTTCCATTATCCGCATTATTCGACGAGCAGCACTACACTACATACTACTGTACTGTGTTACCTTCTGAAAACGTTTCGTTTATTGTTTATTTCGGTTATGCGCTAATTTTAACTTATTTAAGTGCACTGTTCGCGGAATCCCTTTCACTTCAATCATGACGTTTTGGTTTTCTAAAATTTCTAACACTCTATGCGGTCCCGAATATTGGTCGGAAAATTTTCCTCTTCTGGGTTCCTTTAATAGATATACTAGATCTCCTATTTTGAAATTTTGCGGGTTGATTCGTCTGTCATAGTATTCTTTTGACTTTAATTTGGATTTTATCAGATTTTCTCTTGCCATTTGTTGAACGGTGACGATTTTATCGAACAGGTCTCTGAGATACTCTGCATATGTTGGTTCCATATTCTCCTCGGTTATCATCTCGCCAGTAGGTTCTCTGGCTAAGTGTCCAAAGACTAGTTCGTGTGGGGAGAATTTTGTTCCTTCGTGTACGGAGGTATTGTAGGAGAACATGGCTAATTCCACCCATTCGTCCCAGTTTCTGGAATTTTCGATGTACAGGTTGAGGTATTCAGTTAATACGTGGTGAGATCTTTCGATGGAGCCGTTGCTTTGTGGATGGTATGCTGACGTGGTATACCTTTTTATGCGAAATCTTTTTGCTACCTTTTTCATCAGCGAGGATGTAAAATTTGCTCCCTGATCAGTAAGGATAGCCCTCGGTGAACCGAATCGGCAAATGAATTGTTTTACGAAAACGTCAGCTATCTCGGCCGAAGAGATTCCTGCCATCGGGATCCCGATTGAATATTTTGTCAGTAAGTCTTGGATAGTTAATATGTATTTATTTCCCTTTTGTGTCTGTGGTAATGGACCGACGATATCCATACTAATTTTATCGAACGCTTTACCTGGTGTGTCTGTGAGCACCATGGGTTGCCTTGTTTTTATTCTGGTTAACTTTTTCAATTGGCATTCTTTGCATGTTCTCACGTATTCCTGGATTTCTTTCTTCATGGTTTTCCAATAGTAGTATTGTCGTACTCTTTGGTAAGTTTTTGTTACTCCCTTATGTCCTGCTACAGGTGATTCGTGCTTTTCTCGTATTATGTTGCTTCGCGCTTCCACCGGTGGGATAATTATTTCCCCGGTACAGATGGTAATAGCTATGGTTTCTCCCATGAATACTTCTTTCAGTTTCCTGATTGTATATCGCCAAGGTATTTCTTCCAGGTTTGTTTTGCTGATGCTAAAGGACGTTAATTGGTTTTCTTTTACCACATCCAGTAAAGATTTCAATGAGTTCGATATATTTTCTGGCGTTATTGGAGAGTTTCCTTCTTCCTTTACGGGTAGGGACACGATGTATTTTCCGGAATCTTGATTCAATATTACTCTTCCCAACATTAAATCTCTATAATACGGCAGTTTTCCTGCTTCCTTCATTTCTAAGGCCCCTTTATCTATCGGAGTGCCATGTATATCGACGAATATTATTCTATGGTCGTTTACTCTCGTAATCGAGTCTCGCGTTTCCAAGATTCTTAGCTCTGAAAGTACCGCAGGCATTGCGTCCTTTCCTTGTTGCTGAATTGGTTCGGAAATTGTTATAGGGGGTTCTTCTTCATTCGTTTTATCGATGTCGGTTATCTCTTGAGTGATTGTTTCCTCGTCTGTGTTTACGTCGATTTCGGCTAATGCGTGGTCAAAATGTTTTGTGGGTGTTTCTTCTATGGTGACGTGTTTTCGAATGGAAATTTTTTCTTGTTTTCCTGGTCTATTGTGTTGCGATAGTTCGCGTGGTTTAACTTCAAACGTGGGGGAGTCTTCGGTTAGTGTGTCTAGTTCAAATCTCTTGGGTGCGGGATATCGACTCGGTGAATCTTCCTCTCTTTTCCTGATTGGCAAACAAACCTCAGGGGGGTTTCTAGATAAGGCGTCTGCATTCGCGTTTGCCTTACCTTCTTTGTGTATAATGTCGAATTCGAAATCCGCCAATTTTAGTTTCCACTTCCAAATTCTTGAAGTAGGATCTTTGATAGAATGCATCCACACCAGAGGTTTATGATCGGTTATAATGGTGAATTTTCTCCCGTACAAATACGGTCGGAAGTGCATTGCGCTGTAAACGATCGCTAGGCATTCCTTTTCTATCGTGGAATAATTTTGTTCGGCGGGGTTCAATAATCTTGAGGCGTATGCGATCGGTAGGTCTTTTCCGATAGGTCCTTGGCTTAGTACGCCGCCCACGGCATATCCAGATGCGTCTGTCGTGAGATTGAATGGTTGAGAGAAGTCCGGGTACTGCAAAATGGGTTCTGTTATAAGGGCTGTTTTCAAGGTGTTGAATGCATCTTCTTGGTTTTCCGTCCACTTGAACGCAACGTCCTTTTTTAGTAATTGCGTCAATGGTTTCGCAACCTTGGAGAAATTGGGTATGAACCTTCGGTAATATCCAGCTAATCCCAAAAATTGTTTAACATTTTTTGATTTCCTTGGCCGTGGAAAATTTGAAACTGCCTCGATTTTCTTTGGGTCAGGTTTAACTCCATTCTCACTGATTACATGTCCCAAATATTTTACTTCGTGCCGTAAGAATTCGCACATGTCCGGTTGCAGTTGCAATTTAGCTCTCCGTAATCTGTCCATAAGTCGATTAAATTTAATCTCATGTTCGTGAATGGATGTGGAATAAATTACTATATCATCCAGATAAACGAACAGCTCTATTCCTTGCAACCCTGACAGTATCGAATTCATCAACCGCTGGAACGTTGCTGGTGCATTTTTCAGTCCGAAAGGCATTCGTTTGAACTGAAAATGACCATATGGCGTCGAGAATGCAGTTTTGTGGGCATCTTTCGATGACATACGGACTTGGTGGAACCCAGATGCTAGATCGAACGTGGAAAAGTATTTCGCACTTCCCAATTGGTCCAATATTTCAGTGATATTGGGTAGTGGATAGGCATCGCCTATTGTTTTGTCATTTAATTTCCTGTAATCAATAACCATTCTCCATCGTTTATTACCTTGAGAGTCCGGTTTCTTCGGCACGATCCATAATGGGGAGTTATACGGAGATGTCGATGATTCCACAACGTCCGTTTCTAGTAGTTCTTGAATCTGGCGGTTTATTTCTTCCCGATGTACGGGAGGATACCGGTATTGTTTAACATTGATCGGTATCTCATCTGTGGTAGCAATTTCGTGTTGTAAAACGTCTGTTCCTTCTAGTGTCTCCCCTGGGAGATGAAATCTATCTTGATTCTTCCGTATTAGCGCTTCGACGTTCCTCTTTTCTTCTTCATTTAAATGCTCTAGTCGCAATAATTCCATTATTTTGTCGAACCTATTTCCCTCAGATGCTGAAACGGCGTTGCACGTAGTATGAGAGGGCGGAGTAGGAGTTGCAAATTTTTTTATTACTATTGTGGGTACGGTAAATTCGTAATCCCTCGAGGTGGTATTAATTATTCTTAAATAACCACGTCCCTTATGGTTTTTCACGACCGCATTTCCGAAATAGACTCCCTTAATCGGTTCGATTTTGGGGATGAATCCCTCATTTTCCTCCGGATTTGCGATATTTATGGTACAGGGTACCGAACTTCGTTTCGGCACAATTATCTTTTCTTTTGTATCAAACGGGATATAGATATCCCCCCATTTGATATGTTTTTGCCCGTAATCCAAACGGCCTCTGTATTTTGCAAAAAATTCGGAACCTAAGATTCCGTCTTGATTGATCAGCAGGGAATCATCAACTACATGGAAAGTAACGGGGTGGCCCGCAACCTGTATTATTGTCTGCCCTAGGGTGACCAGGCTCGTTGCCGTAATTCCTCGAACTTCAATTATCTCTTGCTCTTTGATGATCGCTGACTCGGGTAAGGCAGGTTTCTTGATAATGTTAATTTCTGATCCGGAGTCTAGCAGTAGATTCGCCTTCGTTTTCAAATCCGGGGAGACTATTCTCGCGGTAGGAGTATTTGAGGTTTCTTTTATTTCTATTGAAACCATCCGGAAAGGTCGACGTCCGAATCTGAGTCCAACACCCGGTGATACTTGTATGGGACGTTTAGGAATATTTTCAGTAGATTTAGAATTATTCTTTGAATTTTTATTACAAACCTTTTTGCTTATAGATTCTGTTTTGGGTTTAGGGATGGCTATACTTTTATTCTCTATAGTCTGAGTTTTCTTAGAATTTAATGGCTTGACTTTGAGTTCGATAAAGTTACTTTCTGATGGTTTTATAGAAGTTTTTGAGGGTGATACGCTCGCTATCTCTTTTCGTATTATATTTGAAACGTTCACAAAATTCGTGGAACCTTGCTTTTGTATTCTTGCCGAGTCAACCGTGATATTAGGCAGGGGATAAACGTCGCCTTTCGTTTCGTCGTTCAATTTCCTAGTTTCTGCCTCTTCTGAAAGTTCTTTGATATTAGTGTTGTTTATTTTGGCTGGGGATTCGGGAGATTTTTCACTCATGATTTCGTCTGTGGTGCCGTGCGTCCTCTTGCTACTTAAAGTAACATCGTCTTTTATCCCAGCAACGGAACAGTGTTTGTATTGGAAGGTTGGTTGTTTCAAATAATCAGCATCCCTCCTTTGACTTGGATCTCCTTTGAGATGTTTATCTACGCATTTTTCTTTCCAGGTTATTGCTCTTGCTCTTTTCCTAATATCTTTCTCTATTCCCGGGTCGCTTAGACGATTCCACGACGGCGATACAAATCTCCAATCCTGGTGGTGGTTTCTGATGTTGTTACTATCGTATAGGGGACGAGTGTTGTTTCCATTATAATTATTCGGAGGTGTCGGACGATTTTGCGCCGGCGGCACGAATCTTCGATCCTGGCGGTTATTTCCGTTGATATCGCGATTGTTGTTGTCGTTGTTAGGGCGAGAGGCGTTCCAGTTAAGACTGTTTGGGTTTCCTAGTCGTTGACATCGCGATCTGATATTTATTTGTTTCAGTTCTCGCGTTGCTCTCACGGCTTGGCAAAACGCGTCGTCTAGGGATTGATATCCGGCTAATTTTACCCGCATAAATACCTCGTTTGGGAGTCCTTTAACGAAGGCTTCTGTCGTGTCCCAATCTATAGTGTCTTGGACATCCGCGGACACGGTATCAAATCCGCATCTTTCCTCGTCCATTATTGCTAGCCTGAGATTTTTGATGCGATCTATGTAATCTAAGATCTCTTCCCCCGGTCGTTGAAACACCGTCGCTAGTTCACCTCTGTATTCGTTAATTGTTTTTCCCCGACCGAACATATTTTTTAACCTACTTCCGAAATCGTTCAGGGTTAATACTACACCGTCCTCTACGGCGAGAAACGCGTGTCCGCGTAGTTTGTTCATCAATAATTTTACTAGGTAAGGTTCTTGACTTCTTGGCACCATACTTCGAGCTCGTTCGCATGCCCTTAAAAATTGAAATACCGGTGGTCGATGGCCGTCGAACACTGGCACTGACTCGATCGCGTCTTTTAGTTTAATTGGTTGAAAATTATCATTAATGGGTCTTATTCCTCGCGGAATTAACGGCGTCGATGTGGGAATTTCGGTATCTCTCGATTCCCTACTTGCACGCAGGTCTTCTTCCACTCTGCTTAGACTTGCATTAATGTCGGTTAGTACGCGAAAATTCTCGTCCCACGCTTTCAATTTTTCCGACAACAACGTAATCGTGTCCTCGTTTAGTGAGTCTCGTGCGACCGCCATGTTTTTTTCCTTTCTTTTTGTATATGTTTATGTGTATGTTTCAGTTAATAAATTGAAAAAACTTTAAACCTATGAGCGTATATTATTGTTTATACCAACTGTAATCCTCCGTGGAGCGTATCCCACCGCTGCCACCAAAATTTTTATCTAATATATATATATTGATGCGTTTCGCTATCCAAATTTTGAAATATTAAACAATGTAGTAGTCGCTGCCACCAGAAACAGTCTATGGACTGTTTCAATTAGATATTTCTTGTTAGATTATGTAGCGTTGATCGGAGTTTAGGCCACTGGTCAACAATCTCCACGTTTCGGCTAACCTGCTATGCGCAGGAATACTAGCACGGGAGAGGATTGTTTGGAATAAACAATTATATTATAAATAATTATTACAGGCGGAATTAATGACGAATTATACTAATCATTGATATTATTTATTATTTTAATTATTAGTTATTAATAATAATTAAAGTTAACTCACCTGACGTTGGTCTCCGCTGATGAACGGGCAGGCCGCTGGGGTGATTCCGGTTTTACAAAGATCGACACTTCTATAATTTTTCGTTTTAATCTTTATTTAATTTGAACAGTGTAAACAACAGTGTGTCCGGACGTGTTTAACAATTCGAAATTCTAACACAAAAACTTGAGCCAACTATTGTTTTGATTCTAACTGACTAATAACAATTATTTTATAATTCGAACTGACTAATAACATTTATATCTCGTAATTCTTAAACTCGAACTGGAACGAACAATTATTCTCTAATCCTAACTTAAATTCTAATTAAATCAACTGAACGAACTGATATCAGACTCACTCAAATTCAATTGAACGACTAACAATTACTCTCCTTATTTTCGCTAAATTCTCCTGAACCAACTAATCACAATTGCTCTATCCTATTTCTTTATTCTAACTGAATTACTCTTCTTTAATTTCGTTAAATTCTCCCGAACGCTAACAATTTCTCTGACTATATTCTAACTGAACCAACTAATGGCAGTTACTCTCTTTTCACAATTTCTCTGATTGTTCTAACTGAACCACTAACAATTAATCGCTAACGCTAACGCTAACAATTAATCTGACTCTTCTTTATTTTTCGCTAAATTCTCCCGAACCGCTAACAATTACTCTCTTACTCTTTTATTCAACTGGTAACGATTACTCCGATTTGAATTGTGTCGCTACGCTTTTTATAATGACATCCCCAATGGGATGACAGTCACGTGACAGTTCGTTCCGGTGGGAATCGCAATGCTGCAGGTTTTTAGAGTTTCCATGAGAGAACGTGGAGTTTGATGATTACAGGTTATGTTGAGTCATGGACACAAAAGCGTCCGCACCTGTGCGAACTGTGTGAGTGTGTTTTTAGTATTCTGTCTCGTTTCGCATGTTGTTTGTTTCCTTAAACTTGTGAATTTGTTTTAGCGCAAGAGGAAGAAGATATGTGAATGGTACGAGGTGACGTGATCGACGTGCGTGTGTGAATATGTGCGAGGGATGATGCTGAAGTGGCGGTTTTCCATCCAAATAGGCACAGTGGCACCTTCGTTGGCGTCGTGTCCTGATGATCTTTTGACAATTTGGTTTTATTTGACAATATGAGATATATTTTGCTCCTTGTAGATTTATATGTCCATATTTGCTATATATTAAATCGTGTATATTTTATATTACTTTCTTGTTATTAGGTTATTAGTTGTGTAACTCCAGTTTCCGATCTATGGAAAGTGGTGAAACGTCTTCACGAAATACAATTTCATTCGTTTTCCTCCCTTGCATTGGCATGCTGTGAGTGGTGTCGACTTCCAGATGAGGTTTGTGCATCTTGATTATTATGCATTTAATGATAGATACTTTGTCAGAGGTTCCCATGCGGATTGTCTCGGTGTGTATCTTGTTATGATTTCTTTTATTTAGTTCATCCTGCTTCTTTCGTGTTTTATTCACTGCATATGATATTTCAGTGCAAGAAGAAGAAGAATTGTAAAGAATCCGTAAGTGGCCCTAGAAGACGCAGTCATCGTGTGAGGTGTTGTCGGCAGGAACGAAGAGTCGAAGTTGTTGAAGAAGTCGTGTGACATTTGTATTGTTTCCGGTTATATACAACGCTATTTCACATATCTATGTATATATATATTATTATATTATTATATATTATTATACTAAATCTTCAGTTGGTTTAGTTGAATGTTCAGTAATGTAATTTTTACAAGGTGGTTTTGTATATTAGATGAGTAGTTGTTCGATATAATAATATGTGTATATATATATACATTTCACAATGTAATTTTCCATTATGTAAAATATACATATGCATATGTATATGTGCGTGTATTGTTATTCTCATTGTTTCTCAGATCGTTAATTGGTTGAATATTCCATAATGTGGATATCGTATATAATTCTCTAGGTTCGTAGAAATGTAATTCTATATATTTATTTCTTTGCGATTTAATGGTTTAATAACGTATACATACATATATATATATATATATATTATGAATTTTTCCCAAAGATACGCGTACGCATGTGTATATCTATATATGTGTGTGTCGCAGAGTAATCTTGTATACAATTTTCACTTTTATTAGAATGCTGATGTAGTGTAGTATATTTTATTTCTTTTATATTTTATTAGATTACCAATTATTCAGATTCACGAAGTAGGTCACACACACAGATATGCATACACGTGTGTGTATATACATGTGTTTTCGCAGAGAAATCTCATACATTTGAATCGCGGCTTGTTTTATTTATTGGTTCATTTAATTATTTCATTTTATTTGTATTTTATATGTCATTGCTGATTGGTTGTAGTGTTTCTTCTTATTGATTCATTTATTTCATTTTGATTGTCTGTCGTATAATTCTTTTTATTTTGATTGGTTAGTTATTAGTTAATTTATTATTACTGGTCGTGTTTAATTATTCATAAGTAATTGGTTCGTGGCGTCACGTGCGGAACGCGGGACGTGACAACGCATAACTTTATGGAGCATTACGTTACAACGTAAAACGACATATTGCATTACTATGTGAAGTATAACGTTATATACTATTGCGTTACAACCTATAACGTTATACTGCTTCACTATATGACGTATAACGTTATATACTATTACGCTATAACGTATAACGATATATTGCATCACTATGTGACGTATAACGTTATATACTATTACCTTATAATGCATAACGTTATATTGCATTACTATATGACGCATAACGTTATCGAGCATTACGTTACAACGTATAACGACATATTGCATTACTATGTGACGTATAACGTTATATACTATTGCGTCATAACCTATAACGTTATACTGCATCACTATATGACGTATAACGTTATATACTATTACGTTATAACGGATAACGATATATTTCATCACTATGTGACGTATAACGTTATATACTATTACGTTATAACGGATAACGATATATTTCATCACTATGTGACGTATAACGTTATATACTATTACGTTATTACCTATAACGTTATACTGCATCACTATATGACGTATAACGTCATATACTGTTATAACGTATAACGTAATATTGCATTACTATATGACGTATATCGTTCTGGATTATTACGTTACAACCCATAACGTTATACTGCGTCACTATATGACGTACAACGTTATAGACTATTACGTTATAAGGTATAACGATATATTGCATCACTATATGAAGTATAACCTTATATTCTATTACGTCATAAGGCATAACGATATATTGCATCACTACATGAAGTATAACCTTATATACTATTACATAATAAGGTATAACGATATATTGCACCACTATATGACGTATAACGTTATATACTATTACGTTATAACCTATAACGTTGCACTGCATCACTATATGACGTATAACGTTATATACTATTACGTTATAAGGTATAACGTTATATTGCATCACTATTTGACGTATAACGTTATATACTATTACGTTATAATGCATAACGTAATATTGCATCATTATATGACGTATAACGTTATATACTATTACGTTATAATGCATAACGATATATTTCATCACTATGTGACGTATAACGTTATATACTATTACGTTATTACCTATAACGTTATACTGCATCACTATATGACGTATAACGTTATATACTATTACGTTATAAGGTATAACGTTATATTGCATCACTATATCACTTATAACGTTATATTGCATCACTATGTGAAGTATAACGTTATATACTAGTACGTTATAACGCATAACGTTATATTGCATCACTATATCACTTATAACGTTATATTGCATCACTATATGACGCATAACGTCATATACTATTGCATTATAACTTATAACGTTATAGAGTATTACGCTATAACGTATGACTACATATTGCATCACTATATGACGAATATCGTTATATACTATTACGTTATAATGCATAACGTTATATTGCATGACTATATGCCATATAACGTTATATACTATTATGTTATAGCGGATAACGATATATTTCATCACTATGTGACGTATAACGTTATATACTATTACGTTATTACCTATAACGTTATACTGCATCACTATATGTCGAATAACGTCATATACTGTTACGTTATAACGTATAGCGTTATATTGCATTACTATATGACGCATAACGTTATGGAGCATTACGTTACAACGTATAACAACATATTGCATGACTATGTGACGTATAACGTCATATACTATTACGTTATAACCTATAATGTTATATTGCATCACTATATGACGTATAACGTTATAATGCATTACTATATGACGTATAACCTTGTGGGGTATTACGTTACAACCTATAACGTTATACTGCGTCACTATATGACGTATAACGTTATATACTATTAGGTTATAAGGTATAACGGTATATTGCATCACTATATGAAGTATAACCTTATATACTCTTACGTTATGAGGTATAACGATATATTGCATCAGTATATGAAGTATAACCTTATGTACTATTTCGTTATAACCTATAACGTTGCACTGCATCACTATATGACGTATAACGTTATATACTATTACGTTATAAGGTATAACGTTATATTGCATCACTATATCACTTATAACGTTATATTGCATCACTATATGAAGTATAACGTTATATACTAGTACGTTATAACGCATAACGTTATATTGCATCACTATATGACGCATAACGTCATATACTATTGCATTATAACGTATAACGTTATACAGTATTACGCTATAACGTATGACTACATATTGCATCACTATATGACGAATAACGTTATATGCTATTACGTTATAATGCATAACGTTATATTGCACCCCTATATGACGTATAACGTTATATACCATTACGTTATAACGGATAACGATATATTTCATCACTATGTGACGTATAACGTTATATACTATTACGTTATTACCTATAACGTTATACTGCATCACTATATGACGTATAACGTTATAATGCATTACTATATGACGTATAACCTTGTGGGGTATTACGTTACAACCTATAACGTTATACTGCTTCACTATATGACGTATAACGTTATATACTATTACGTTATAAGGTATAACGGTATATTGCATCACTATATGAAGTATAACCTTATATACTCTTACGTTATAAGGTATAACGATATATTGCATCACTATATGAAGTATAACCTTATGTACTATTACGTTATAACCTATAACGTTGTACTGCATCACTATATGACGTATAACGTCATATAATATTACGTTATTACCTGTAACGTTATACTGCATTACTATATGACGTATAACGTTATGGAGTATTACGTTACAACGTATAACGACATATTGCATTACTATATGACGTATAACGTTATGGAGTATTACGTTACAACGTATAACGACATATTGCATTACTATGTGACGTATAACGATATATACTATTGCGTTATTACTTATAACGTTTTATTGCACCACTATATGACGTATATCGATAGATACTATTACGTTATAACGGATAACGGTATATTTTATCACTATGTGACGTATAACATTATATACTATTACGTTATTACCTATAACGTTATACTGCATCACTATATGACGTATAACGTCATATACCGTTATAACGTATAACGTTATATTGCATGACTATATGACGTATAACGTTATGGAGTATTGCGTTACACCGTATAACGATATATTGCATCACTATGTGACATATAACGTTATATGCAATTACGTTACCAGGTATAACGTTATATTGTATCACTATACGAAGTATAACCTTATATACTATTACGTTATAAGGTATAACGATATATTGCATCACTATATGAAGTATAACCTTATATACTATTACATTATAAGGTATAACGATATATTGCACCACTATATCACGTATAACGTCATATACTATTACGTTATATCCTATAACGTTGTACTGCATCACTATATGACGTATAACGTTATATACTATTACGTTATAACCTATAACGTTGTACTGCATCACTATATGGCGTATAACCTTATATACTATTACATTATAAGGTATAACGTTATATTGCATCACTATATCTCTTATAACGATATATAGCATCACTATATGAAGTATAGCGTTATATACTATTACGTTATAACCTATAACGTTGTACTGCATCACTATATGACGTATAACATTATATACTATTACATTATAAGGTATAACGTTATATTGCATCACTGTGTCACTTATAACGATATATAGCATCACTATATGAAGTATAACGTTATATACTTTTACATTATAACTTATAACGTTATAGAGTATTACGCTATAACGTATGACTACATATTGCATCACTATTTGACGTATAACGTTATATACTATTACGTTATAATGCATAACGTTATATTGCATCACTATATGACGTATAACGTTATATACTATTGCGTTATAATGCATAACGTTATATTGCATCACTATATGACGTATAACGTTATATACTATTACGTTATAACGGATAACGATATATTTCATCACTATGTGACGTATAACGTTATATACTATTACGTTATTACCTATAACGTTATACTGCATCACTATATGACGTATAACGTCATATACTGTTGCGTTATAACGTATATCGTTATATTGCATTACTATATGACGTATAACTTTATGGAGTATTACGTTACAACGTATGACGATATATTGCATCACTATGTGATGTATAACGTTATATACTATTGCGTTATAATGCATAACGTTATATTGCATCACTATATCACTTATAACGTTATATTGCATCCCTACATGATGAATAACGTTTATACTATTACGTTATAACATATAACGTTATATTGCATTACTATATGACGTATAACTTTATGGAGTATTACGTTCCAACGGATAACGATATATTTCATCACTATGTGACGTATAACGGTATATACTATTACGTTATTACCTATAACATTATACTGTATCACTATATGACGTATAACGTCATATACTGTTATAACGTATAACGTTATATTGCATTACTATATGACGTATAACGTTATGGAGTATTACGTTACAACCTGTAACGTTATACTGCGTCACTATATGACGTATAACGTTATAATGCATTACTATATGACGTATAACCTTGTGGGGTATTACGTAACAACCTATAACGTTATACTGCGTCACTATATGACGTATAACGTTATATACTATTACGTTATAAGGTATAACGGTATATTGCATCACTATATGAAGTATAACCTTATATACTCTTACGTTATAAGGTATAACGATATATTGCATCACTATATGAAGTATAACGTTATATACTTTTACATTATAACTTATAACGTTATAGAATATTACGCTATAACGTATGACTACATATTGCATCACTATATGACGTATAAAGTTATATACTATTACGTTATAACGTATAACGATATATTGCTTCACTATTTGACGTATAACGTTATATAATATTACGTGATAACGCATAACGTTATATTGCATCACTATATGACGTATAACGTTATATACTATTACGTTATAACGGATAACGATATATTTCATCACTATGTGACGTATAACGTTATATACTATTACGTTATTACCAATAACGTTATACTGCACTACTATATGACGTAAAACGTTATATTGCATTACTATGTGACGTATAACGTTATGGAGTATTACGTTTTAACGTATAACGTTATATACTATTACGTTATAACGGATAACGATATATTGCATGACTATATGACGTATAACGTTATATACTATTACGTTATAACCTATAACGTTGTACTGCATCACTATATGACGTATAACGTTATATACTATTACGTTATAACGGATAACGATATATTTCATCACTATGTGACGTATAACGTTATATACTATTACGATATTACCTATAACGTTATACTGCATCACTATATGACGTATAACGTCATATACTGTTGCGTTATAACGTATATCGTTATATTGCATTACTATAAGACGCATAACGTTATGGAGCATTACGTTACAACGTATAACGATATATTTCATCACTATGTGACGTATAACGTTATATACTATTACGTTATTACCTATAACGTTATACTGCATCACTATATGACGTATAACGTCATATACTATTACGTTATAACCTATAACGTTATATTGCATCACTATATCACTTATAACGTTATGTTGCAGTACTATATGACGTATAACGTCATATACTATTACGTTCAACCCATAACGTTATATTGCATCACTATATGAAGTATAACGTTATATACTAGTACGTTATAACGCATAACGTTATATTGCATCACTATATCACTTATAACGTTATATACTATTACATTATAACGTATAACGTTATATTGTATCACTATATGACGTATAACGTTATATACTATTACGTTATAACGTATAACGATATATTGCATGACTATATGAAGTATAACCTTATATACTATTACGTTATAAGGTATAACGATATTATGCATCAGTATATGACGAATAAAGTCATATACTCTTACGTTATAACGTATAACGTTATATTGTATCACTATAAGACGTATAACGTTATATACTATTACGTTATAACGTATAACGATATATTGCATCACTATATGACGTATAACGTTATATACAATTACGTTATAAGATATAACGTTATATTGCATCACTATATCACTTATAAAGTTTTATAGCATCCCTGTATGACGTATAACGTTATGAACTATTACGTTATAACGTATAGCGTTATAGAGTATTTCCTTATATCGTATAACGATTGATCCTATTACGTTATAACGCAAAACGCTATATTGTATCACTATATCACTTATAACGTTATATTGCATCACTATATCACTTATAACGTTATATAGCATCCCTATATGACGTATAACGTTATGAACTATTACGCTATAACGTATAGCGTTATATTGGATCACTATATGACGTATATCGTTCTGGATTATTACGTTACAACCTATAACGTTATACTGCGTCACTATATGACGTACAACGTTATATACTATTACGTTATAAGGTATAACGATATATTCCATTACTATATGAAGTATAACCTTATATTCTATAACGTTATAACGCATAACGATATATTGCATGACTATATGAAGTATAACCTTATATACTATTACGTTATAAGGTATAACGATATTTCGCATCAGAATATGACGAATAACGTCATATACTCTTACGTTATAAAGTATACCGTTATATTGCATCACTATTTGACGTATAACGTTATATACTATTACGTTATAATGCATAACGTTATATTGCATCACTATATGACGTATAACGTTATATACTATTGCGTTATAATGCATAACGTTATATTGCATCACTATATGACGTATAACGTTATATACTATTACGTTATAACGGATAACGATATATTTCATCACTATGTGACGTATAACGTTATATACTATTACGTTATTACCTATAACGTTATACTGCATCACTATATGACGTATAACGTCATATACTGTTGCGTTATAACGTACATCGTTATATTGCATTACTATATGACGTATAACTTTATGGAGAATTACGTTACAACGTATGACGATATATTGCATCACTATGTGATGTATAACGTTATATACTATTGCGTTATAATGCATATCGTTATATTGCATCACTATATCACTTATAACGTTATATTGCATCACTATATCACTTATAACGTTATATTGCATCCCTACATGATGAATAACGTTTATACTATTACGTTATAACATATAACGTTATATTGCATTACTATATGACGTATAACTTTATGGAGTATTACGTTCCAACAGATAACGATATATTTCATCACTATGTGACGTATAACGGTATATACTATTACGTTATTACCTATAACATTATACTGTATCACTATATGACGTATAACGTCATATACTGTTATAACGTATAACGTTATATTGCATTACTATATGACGTATAACGTTATGGAGTATTACGTTACAACCTGTAACGTTATACTGCGTCACTATATGACGTATAACGTTATAATGCATTACTATATGACGTATAACCTTGTGGGGTATTACGTAACAACCTATAACGTTATACTGCGTCACTATATGAAATATAACGTTATATACTATTACGTTAAAAGGTATAACGGTATATTGCATCACTATATGAAGTATAACCTTATATACTCTTACGTTATAAGGTATAACGATATATTGCATCACTATATGAAGTATAACCTTATGTACTATTACGTTATAACCTATAACGTTGTACTGCATCACTATATGACGTATAACGTCATATACTATTACGTTATTACCTGTAACGTTATACTGCATTACTATATGACGTATAACGTTATGGAGTATTACGTTACCTGTAACGTTATACTGCGTCACTATATGACGTATAACGTTATATACTATTACGTTATAAGGTATAACGGTATATTGCATCACTATATGAAGTATAACCTTATATACTCTTACGTTATAAGGTATAACGATATATTGCATCACTATATGAAGTATAACCTTATGTACTATTACGTTATAACCTATAACGTTGTACTGCATCACTATATGACGTATAACGTCATATACTATTACGTTATTACCTGTAACGTTATACTGCATTACTATATGACGTATAACGTTATGGAGTATTACGTTACCTGTAACGTTATACTGCGTCACTATATGACGTATAACGTTATATACTATTACGTTATAAGGTATAACGGTATATTGCATCACTATATGAAGTATAACCTTATATACTCTTACGTTATAAGGTATAACGATATATTGCATCACTATATGAAGTATAACGTCATATACTGTTATAACGTATAACGTTATACTGCATCACTATATGACGTATAACGTCATATACTGTTATAACGTATAACGTTATAATGCATTACTATATGACGTATAACCTTATGGAGTATTACGTTACAACCTATAACGTTATACTGCGTCACTATATGACGTATAACGTTATACACTATTACGTTATAAGGTATAACGGGATATTGCATCACTATATGAAGTATAACCTTATATACTCTTACGTTATAAGGTATAACGATATATTGCATCACTATATGAAGTATAATCTTATGTGCTATTACGTTATAACATATAACGTTGTACTGCATCACTATATGACGTATAACGTCATATACTGTTATAACGTATAACGTTATATTGCATTCCTATATGACGTATAACGTTATGGAGTATTACGTTACAACCTGTAACGTTATACTACGTCACTATATGACGTATAGCGTTATATACCATTACGTTATAAGGTATAACGTTATATTGCATCACTATATCACTTGTAATGTTATATAGCATCCGTATATGACGTATAACGTTATGAACTATTACGTTATAACGTATAGCGTTATAGAGTATTACCTTATATCGTATAACGATTTATACTATTACGTTATAACGCATAACGTTATATTGCATCACTATATCACTTATAACGTTATATTGCATCCCTACATGATGAATAACGTTTATACTATTACGTTATAAAATATAACGTTATATTGCATTACTATATGACGTATAACGTTATGGAGTATTACGTTACAACGTAATGCGACATATTGCATTACTATGTGACGTATAACGATATATACTATTGCGTTATAACTTATAACGTTTTATTGCACCACTATATGACGTATATCGATAGATACTATTACGTTATAACGGATAACGGTATATTTCATCACTATGTGACGTATAACATTATATACTATTACGTTATTACCTATAACGTTATACTGCATCACTATATGACGTATAACGTCATATACCGTTATAACGTATAACGTTATATTGCATGACTATATGACGTATAACGTTATGGAGTATTGCGTTACACCGTATAACGATATATTGCATCACTATGTGACATATAACGTTATATGCAATTACGTTATAAGGTATAACGTTATATTGTATCACTATACGAAGTATAACCTTATATACTATTACGTTATAAGGTATAACGATATATTGCATCACTATATGAAGTATAACGTTATATACTTTTACATTATAACTTATAACGTTATAGAATATTACGCTATAACGTATGACTACATATTGCATCACTATATGACGTATAAAGTTATATACTATTACGTTATAACGTATAACGATATATTGCTTCACTATTTGACGTATAACGTTATATAATATTACGTTATAATGCATAACGTTATATTGCATCACTATACGACGTATAACGTTATATACTATTACGTTATAACGGATAACGATATATTTCATCACTATGTGACGTATAACGTTATATACTATTACGTTATTACCAATAACGTTATACTGCACTACTATATGACGTAAAACGTTATATTGCATTACTATGTGACGTATAACGTTATGGAGTATTACGTTTTAACGTATAACGTTATATACTATTACGTTATAACGGATAACAATATATTGCATGACTATATGACGTATAACGTTATATACTATTACGTTATAACCTATAACGTTGTACTGCATCACTATATGACGTATAACATTATATACTATTACATTATAAGGTATAACGTTATATTGCATCACTATGTCACTTATAACGATATATAGCATCACTATATGAAGTATAACGTTATATACTTTTACATTATAACTTATAACGTTATAGAGTATTACGCTATAACGTATGACTACATATTGCATCACTATTTGACGCATAACGTTATATACTATTACGTTATAATGCATAACGTTATATTGCATCACTATATGACGTATAACGTTATATACTATTGCGTTATAATGCATAACGTTATATTGCATCACTATATGACGTATAACGTTATATACTATTACGTTATAACGGATAACGATATATTTCATCACTATGTGACGTATAACGTTATATACTATTACGTTATTACCTATAACGTTATACTGCATCACTATATGACGTATAACGTCATATACTGTTGCGTTATAACGTATATCGTTATATTGCATTACTATATGACGCATAACGTTATGGAGCATTACGTTACAACGTATAACGATATATTTCATCACTATGTGACGTATAACGTTATATACTATTACGTTATTACCTATAACGTTATACTGCATCACTATATGACGTATAACGTCATATACTATTACGTTATAACCTATAACGTTATATTGCATCACTATATCACTTATAACGTTATGTTGCAGTACTATATGACGTATAACGTCATATACTATTACGTTCAACCCATAACGTTATATTGCATCACTATATGAAGTATAACGTTATATACTAGTACGTTATAACGCATAACGTTATATTGCATCACTATATCACTTATAACGTTATATACTATTACGTTATAACGTATAACGTTATATTGTATCACTATATGACGTATAACGTTATATACTATTACGTTATAACGTATAACGATATATTGCATGACTATATGAAGTATAACCTTATATACTATTACGTTATAAGGTATAACGATATTATGCATCAGTATATGACGAATAAAGTCATATACTCTTACGTTATAACGTATAACGTTATATTGTATCACTATAAGACGTATAACGTTATATACTATTGCGTTATAACGTATAACGATATATTGCATCATTATATGACGTATAACGTTATATACAATTACGTTATAAGATATAACGTTATATTGCATCACTATATCACTTATAAAGTTTTATAGCATCCCTGTATGACGTATAACGTTATGAACTATTACGTTATAACGTATAGCGTTATAGAGTATTTCCTTATATCGTATAACGATTTATACTATTACGTTATAACGCAAAACGCTATATTGTATCACTATATCACTTATAACGTTATATTGCATCACTATATCACTTATAACGTTATATAGCATCCCTATATGACGTATAACGTTATGAACTATTACGCTATAACGTATAGCGTTATATTGCATCACTATATGACGTATATCGTTCTGGATTATTACGTTACAACCTATAACGTTATACTGCGTCACTATATGACGTACAACGTTATATACTATTACGTTATAAGGTATAACGATATATTCCATTACTATATGAAGTATAACCTTATATTCTATTACGTTATAACGCATAACGTTATATTGCATTACTATATGACGTATAACGTTATATACTATTACGTTATAACGGATAACGATATATTTCATCACTATGTGACATATAACGTTATATACTATTGCGTTATAAGATATAACGTTATATTGCATCACTATATCACTTATAACGATATATAGCATCCCTATATGACGTATAACGTTATGAACTGTTACGTTATAACGTATAGCGTTATTTTGCATCACTATATGACGTATAACGTTATGGAGTATTACGTTTTAACGTATAACGTTATATACTATTACGTTATAATTTGATAACGATATATTTCATCACTATGTGATGTATAACGTTATATACTATTACGTTATTACCTATAACGTTATACTGCACCACTATATGACGTATAACGTTATATTGCATTACTATATGACGTATAACGTTATGGAGTATTACGTTTTAACGTATAACGTTATATACTATTACGTTATTACCTATAACGTTATACTGCACCACTTTATGACGTATAACGTTATATTGCATTACTATATGACGTATAACGTTATGGAGTATTACGTTTTAACGTATAACGTTATATTGCATTACTATATGACGTACAAAGTTATCGAGTATTACTATACAACGTATAAAGATATATTGCATCACTATGTGAAGTATAACGTTATATACTATTACGTTATAACGCATAACCTTATATTGCAACACTATATCACTTATAACGTTATATCGCATCACTATATCGCTTATAACGTTATATTGTACCACTATATCACTTATAACGTTATATTGCATCACTATATCACTTATAACGTTATATTGCACCGCTATATAACGTGTAACGTCATATACTATTACGTTATAACCTATAACGTTGTACTGCACCACTATATGACGTATAACGTTATATACTATTACGTTATAAGATATAAAGTTATGTTGCATCACTATATCACTTATAGCGTTATATTGCATCACTATATGAAGTATAACGTAATATACTAGTACGTTATAACGCATAACACTATATTGCATCACTATATCACTTATAGCGTTATATTGCATCACTGTATGACGCATAACGTCATATACTATTACATTATAACATATAACGTTATAGAGTATTTCGCTGTAACGTATGACTACATATTGCATCACTATATGACGAATAACGTCATATACTGTTACATTATAACGTATAACGGTATATTGCATTACTATATGGCGCATAACGTTATGGAGCATTACGTTACAACGTATAACGACATATTGCATGACAATGTGACGTATAACGTCATATACTATTACGTTATAACCTATAACGTTATACTGCATCACTATATCACTTATAACGTTATATTGCTTCACTATATGAAGCGTAACGTTATGTACTAGTACGTTATAACGCATAACGTTATAGTGCATCACTATATGACGTATAACGTTATGGAGTATTACGTTACAACGTATAACGATATGTTGCATCACTATGTGTCGTATAACGTTATATACTATTACGATATAATGCACAACGTTATATTGCACCACTATATGACGTATAACGCTATATACGATTACGTTGTAACGGATAACGATATATTTCATCACCATGTGACGTATAACGTTATAATGCATTACTATATGACGTATATCCTTATGGAGTACTACGTTAAAACCTATAACGTTATACTGCGTCACTATATGACGTATAACGTTATATACTATTACGCTATAAGGTATAACGGTATATTGCATCACTATATGAAGTATAACCTTATATACTCTTACGTTATAAGATATAACGATATATTGCATCACTATATGAAGTATAACGTCATATACTGTTATAACGTATAACGTTATACTGCATCACTATATGACGTATAACGTCATATACTGTTATAACGTATAACGTTATAATGCATTACTATATGACGTATAACCTTATGGAGTATTACGTTACAACCTATAACGTTATACTGCGTCACTATATGACGTATAACGTTATACACTATTACGTTATAAGGTATAACGGGATATTGCATCACTATATGAAGTATAACCTTATATACTCTTTCGTTATAAGGTATAACGATATATTGCATCACTATATGAAGTATAATCTTATGTGCTATTACGTTATAACATATAACGTTGCACTGCATCACTATATGACGTATAACGTCATATACTATTACGTTATTACCTATAACGTTACACTGCATTACTATATGACGTACAACGTTATGGAGTATTACGTTACAACGTATGACGATATATTGCATCACTATGTGATGTATAACGTTATATACTATTGCGTTATAATGCATAACGTTATATTGCATCACTATATCACTTATAACGTTATTTTTTACCACTATATGACGTATAACGTCATATACTATTACATTATAACGTATAACGTTATGGAGTATTACGCCATAACGTATGACTACATATTGCATCACTATATGACGAATAACGTCATATACTGTTATGCTATAACGTATAACGTTATATTGCACTACTATAGGACGCATAACGTTATGGAGCATTACGTTACAACGTATAACGACATATTGCATTACTATGTGACGTATAACGTTACATACTATTACGTTATAATGCATAACGTTATATTGCACCACTATATGACGTATAACGTTACATACTATTCCGTTATAACTTATAACGTTATATTGCATCACTATATGACGTATAACGTTATGGAGTATTACGTTCCAACGGATAACGATATATTTCATCACTATGTGACGTATAACGGTATATACTATTACGTTATTACCTATATCATTATACTGTATCACTATATGACGTATAACGTCATATACTGTTATAACGTATAACGTTATATTGCATTACTATATGACGTATAACGTTATGGAGTATTACGTTACAACCTGTAACGTTATACTGCGTCACTATATGACGTATAACGTTATAATGCATTACTATATGACGTATAACCTTGTGGGGTATTACGTAACAACCTATAACGTTATACTGCGTCACTATATGAAATATAACGTTATATACTATTACGTTAAAAGGTATAACGGTATATTGCATCACTATATGAAGTATAACCTTATATACTCTTACGTTATAAGGTATAACGATATATTGCATCACTATATGAAGTATAACCTTATGTACAATTACGTTATAACCTATAACGTTGTACTGCATCACTATATGACGTATAACGTTATATACTATTACGTTATAAGGTATAACGGTATATTGCATCACTATATGAAGTATAATCTTATGTGCTATTACGTTATAACATATAACGTTGTACTGCATCACTATATGACGTGTAACGTCATATACTGTTATAACGTATAACGTTATATTGCATTCCTATATGACGTATAACGTTATGGAGTATTGCGTTACAACCTGTTACGTTATACTACGTCACTATATGACGTATAGCGTTATATACTATTACGTTATTACCTATAACGTTATACTGCATCACTATATGACGTATAACGTCATATACTGTTATAACGATAGCGTTATACTGCATCACTATATGACGTATAAAATCATATACTGTTAGAACGTATAACGACATATTGCAGCACTATATGACGTTTAACGTCATACACTATTACGTTATAACCTATAACGTTGTACTGCATCAGTATATGACGTATAACGTTATATACTATTACGTTATAAGGTATAACGTTATACTGCATCACTATATGACGTATAACCTTATATACTATTACGTTATTACCTATTACGTTATACTGCATCACTAGTTGACGTATAACGTCATATACTGTTATAACGTATAAGGTTATATTGCATTACTATATGACGTATAACGTTATGGAGTATTACGTTACAACCTATAACGTTATGCTGCGCCTCTATATGACGTATGGCGTTATATATTATTACCTTATAAGGTATAACGATATATTGCATCACTATATGATGTATAACCTTATATACTATTACGTTATAAGGTATAACAATATATTGCATCACTATATGAAGTATAACCTTATGTGCTATTACGTTATAACATATAACGTTGTACTGCATCACTATATGGCGTATAACGTCATATACTATTACGTTATTACCTATAACGTTATACTGCATTACTATATGACGTATAACGTTATGGAGTATTACGTTACAACCTGTAACGTTATACTACTACACTATATGACGTATAGCGTTATATACTATTACCTTATGAGGTATAACGTTATATTGCATCACTATATCACTTATAACGTTACATAGCATCCCTATATGATGTATAACGTTATGAACTATTACGTTATAACGTATAGCGTTATAGAGTATTACCTTATATCGTATAACGATTTATACTATTACGTTATAACTCATAACGTTATATTGAATCACTATATCACTTATAACGTTACATTGCATCATTATATGATGTATAACGTTTATACTATTACGTTATAACTTATAACGTTATATTGCATCACTATATGACGTATAACGTTATGGAGTATTACGTTACAACGTATAACGATATGTTGCATCACTATGTGTCGTATAACGTTATATACTATTACGATATAATGCACAACGTTATATTGCACCACTATATGACGTATAACGTTATATACGATTACGTTGTAACGGATAACGATATATTTCATCACCATGTGACGTATAAGGTTATAATGCATTACTATATGACGTATATCCTTATGGAGTATTACGTTAAAACCTATAACGTTATACTGCGTCACTATATGACGTATAACGTTATATACTATTACGTTATAAGGTATAACGGTATATTGCATCACTATATGAAGTATAACCTTATATACTCTTACGTTATAAGGTATAACGATATATTGCATCACTATATGAAGTATAACGTCATATACTGTTATAACGTATAACGTTATACTGCATCACTATATGACGTATAACGTCATATACTGTTATAACGTATAACGTTATAATGCATTACTATATGACGTATAACCTTATGGAGTATTACGTTACAACCTATAACGTTATACTGCGTCACTATATGACGTATAACGTTATACACTATTACGTTATAAGGTATAACGGGATATTGCATCACTATATGAAGTATAACCTTATATACTCTTACGTTATAAGGTATAACGATATATTGCATCACTATATGAAGTATAATCTTATGTGCTATTACGTTATAACATATAACGTTGCACTGCATCACTATATGACGTATAACGTCATATACTATTACGTTATTACCTATAACGTTACACTGCATTACTATATGACGTATAACGTTATGGAGTATTACGTTACAACGTATAACGATATATTGCATCACTATATGAAGTATAATCTTATGTGCTATTACGTTATAACATATAACGTTGTACTGCATCACTATATGACGTATAACGTCATATACTGTTATAACGTATAACGTTATATTGCACTACTATAGGACGCATAACGTTATGGAGCATTACGTTACAACGTATAACGACATATTGCATTACTATGTGACGTATAACGTTACATACTATTACGTTATAATGCATAACGATATATTGCACCACTATATGACGTATAACGTTACATACTACTCCGTTATAACTTATAACGTTATATTGCATCACTATATGACGTATAACGTTATGGAGTATTACGTTCCAACGGATAACGATATATTTCATCACTATGTGACGTATAACGGTATATACTATTACGTTATTACCTATAACATTATACTGTATCACTATATGACGTATAACGTCATATACTGTTATAACGTATAACGTTATATTGCATTACTATATGACGTATAACGTTATGGAGTATTACGTTACAACCTGTAACGTTATACTGCGTCACTATATGACGTATAACGTTATAATGCATTACTATATGACGTATAACCTTGTGGGGTATTACGTAACAACCTATAACGTTATACTGCGTCACTATATGAAATATAACGTTATATACTATTACGTTAAAAGGTATAACGGTATATTGCATCACTATATGAAGTAGAACCGTATATACTCTTACGTTATAAGGTATAACGATATATTGCATCACTATATGAAGTATAACCTTATGTACTATTACGTTATAACCTATAACGTTGTACTGCATCACTATATGACGTATAACGTCATATACTATTACGTTATTACCTGTAACGTTATACTGCATTACTATATGACGTATAACGTTATGGAGTATTACGTTACCTGTAACGTTATACTGCGTCACTATATGACGTATAACGTTATATACTATTACGTTATAAGGTATAACGGTATATTGCATCACTATATGAAGTATAACCTTATATACTCTTACGTTATAAGGTATAACGATATATTGCATCACTATATGAAGTATAACGTCATATACTGTTATAACGTATAACGTTATACTGCATCACTATATGACGTATAAAATCATATACTGTTAGAACGTATAACATTATATTGCATTACTACATGACGTATAACGGTATGGAGTATTACTTTACAACCTATAACGATATAGTGCATCACTATATGAAGTATAACCTTATATACTATTACGTTATAAGGTATAACGATATATTGCATCACTATATGAAGTATAACCTTATATGCTATTACGCTATAAAGTATAACGACATATTGCAGCACTATATGACGTTTAACGTCATACACTATTACGTTATAACCTATAACGTTGTACTGCATCAGTATATGACGTCTAACGTTATATACTATTACGTTATAAGGTATAACGTTATACTGCATCACTATATGACGTATAACCTTATATACTATTACGTTATTACCTATTACGTTATACTGCATCACTAGTTGACGTATAACGTCATATACTGTTATAACGTATAAGGTTATATTGCATTACTATATGACGTATAACGTTATGGAGTATTACGTTACAACCTATAACGTTATACTGCGCCTCTATATGACGTATAGCGTTATATATTATTACCTTATAAGGTATAACGATATATTGCATCACTATATGAAGTATAACCTTATATACTATTACGTTATAAGGTATAACAATATATTGCATCACTATATGAAGTATAACCTTATGTGCTTTACGTTATAACATATAACGTTGTACTGCATCACTATATGGCGTATAACGTCATATACTATTACGCTATTACCTATAACGTTATACTGCATTACTATATGACGTATAACGTTATGGAGTATTACGTTACAACCTGTAACGTTATACTACTACACTATATGACGTATAGCGTTATATACTATTACCTTATGAGGTATAACGTTATATTGCATCACTATATCACTTATAACGTTACATAGCATCCCTATATGATGTATAACGTTATGAACTATTACGTTATAACGTATAGCGTTATAGAGTATTACCTTATATCGTATAACGATTTATACTATTACGTTATAACTCATAACGTTATATTGAATCACTATATCACTTATAACGTTACATTGCATCATTATATGATGTATAACGTTTATACTATTACGTTATAACTTATAACGTTATATTGCATCACTATATGACGTATAACGTTATGGAGTATTACGTTACAACGTATAACGATATGTTGCATCACTATGTGTCGTATAACGTTATATACTATTACGATATAATGCACAACGTTATATTGCACCACTATATGACGTATAACGTTATATACGTTTACGTTGTAACGGATAACGATATAGTTCATCACCATGTGACGTATAACGTTATAATGCATTACTATATGACGTATATCCTTATGGAGTATTACGTTAAAACCTATAACGTTATACTGCGTCACTATATGACGTATAACGTTGTATACTATTACGTTATAAGGTATAACGGTATATTGCATCACTATATGAAGTATAACCTTATTTACTCTTACGTTATATGGTATAACGATATATTGCATCACTATATGAAGTATAACGTCATATACTGTTATAACGTATAACGTTATACTGCATCACTATATGACGTATAACGTCATATACTGTTATAACGTATAACGTTATAATGCATTACTATATGACGTATAACCTTATGGAGTATTACGTTACAACCTATAACGTTATACTGCGTCACTATATGACGTATAACGTTATACACTATTACGTTATAAGGTATAACGGGATATTGCATCACTATATGAAGTATAACCTTATATACTCTTACGTTATAAGGTATAACGATATATTGCATCACTATATGAAGTATAATCTTATGTGCTATTACGTTATAACATATAACGTTGCACTGCATCACTATATGACGTATAACGTCATATACTATTACGTTATTACCTATAACGTTACACTGCATTACTATATGACGTATAACGTTATGGAGTATTACGTTACAACGTATAACGATATATTGCATCACTATATGAAGTATAATCTTATGTGCCATTACGTTATAACATATAACGTTGTACTGCATCACTATATGACGTATAACGTCATATACTGTTATAACGTATAACGTTATATTGCACTACTATAGGACGCATAACGTTATGGAGCATTACGTTACAACGTATAACGACATATTGCATTACTATGTGACGTATAACGTTACATACTATTACGTTATAATGCATAACGTTATATTGCACCACTATATGACGTATAACGTTACATACTATTCCGTTATAACTTATAACGTTATATTGCATCACTATATGACGTATAACGTTATGGAGTATTACGTTCCAACGGATAACGATATATTTCATCACTATGTGACGTATAACGGTACATACTATTACGTTATTACCTATAACATTATACTGTACCACTATATGACGTATAACGTCATATACTGTTATAACGTATAACGTTATATTGCATTACTATATGACGTATAACGTTATGGAGTATTACGTTACAACCTGTAACGTTATACTGCGTCACTATATGACGTATAACGTTATAATGCATTACTATATGACGTATAACCTTGTGGGGTATTACGTAACAACCTATAACGTTATACTGCGTCACTATATGAAATATAACGTTATATACTATTACGTTAAAAGGTATAACGGTATATTGCATCACTATATGAAGTATAACCTTATATACTCTTACGTTATAAGGTATAACGATATATTGCATCACTATATGAAGTATAACCTTATGTACTATTACGTTATAACCTATAACGTTGTACTGCATCACTATATGACGTATAACGTCATATACTATTACGTTATTACCTGTAACGTTATACTGCATTACTATATGACGTATAACGTTATGGAGTATTACGTTACCTGTAACGTTATACTGCGTCACTATATGACGTATAACGTTATATACTATTACGTTATAAGGTATAACGGTATATTGCATCACTATATGAAGTATAACCTTATATACTCTTACGTTATAAGGTATAACGATATATTGCATCACTATATGAAGTATAACGTCATATACTGTTATAACGTATAACGTTATACTGCATCACTATATGACGTATAACGTCATATACTGTTATAACGATAACGTTATACTGCATCACTATATGACGTATAAAATCATATACTGTTAGAACGTATAACGTTATATTGCATTACTATATGACGTATAACGGTATGGAGTATTACTTTACAACCTATAACGATATAGTGCATCACTATATGAAGTATAACCTTATATACTATTACGTTATAAGGTATAACGATATATTGCATCACTATATGAAGTATAACCTTATATGCTATTACGCTATAAAGTATAACGACATATTGCAGCACTATATGACGTTTAACGTCATACACTATTACGTTATAACCTATAACGTTGTACTGCATCAGTATATGACGTATAACGTTATATACTATTACGTTATAAGGTATAACGTTATACTGCATCGCTATATGACGTATAACCTTATATACTATTACGTTATTACCTATTACGTTATACTGCATCACTAGTTGACGTATAACGTCATATACTGTTATAACGTATAAGGTTATATTGCATTACTATATGACGTATAACGTTATGGAGTATTACGTTACAACCTATAACGTTATACTGCGCCTCTATATGACGTATAGCGTTATATATTATTACCTTATAAGGTATAACGATATATTGCATCACTATATGAAGTATAACCTTATATACTATTACGTTATAAGGTATAACAATATATTGCATCACTATATGAAGTATAACCTTATGTGCTATTACGTTATAACATATAACGTTGTACTGCATCACTATATGGCGTATAACGTCATATACTATTACGTTATTACCTATAACGTTATACTGCATTACTATATGACGTATAACGTTATGGAGAATTACGTTACAACCTGTAACGTTATACTACTACACTATATGACGTATAGCGTTATATACTATTACCTTATGAGGTATAACGTTATATTGCATCACTATATCACTTATAACGTTACATAGCATCCCTATATGATGTATAACGTTATGAACTATTACGTTATAACGTATAGCGTTATAGAGTATTACCTTATATCGTATAACGATTTATACTATTACGTTATAACTCATAACGTTATATTGAATCACTATATCACTTATAACGTTACATTGCATCATTATATGATGTATAACGTTTATACTATTACGTTATAACTTATAACGTTATATTGCATCACTATATGACGTATAACGTTATGGAGTATTACGTTACAACGTATAACGATATGTTGCATCACTATGTGTCGTATAACGCTATATACTATTACGATATAATGCACAACGTTATATTGCACCACTATATGACGTATAACGTTATATACGATTACGTTGTAACGGATAACGATATATTTCATCACCATGTGACGTATAACGTTATAATGCATTACTATATGACGTATATCCTTATGGAGTATTACGTTAAAACCTATAACGTTATACTGCGTCACTATATGACGTATAACGTTATATACTATTACGTTATAAGGTATAACGGTATATTGCATCACTATATGAAGTATAACCTTATATACTCTTACGTTATAAGGTATAACGATATATTGCATCACTATATGAAGTATAACGTCATATACTGTTATAACGTATAACGTTATACTGCATCACTATATGACGTATAACGTCATATACTGTTATAACGTATAACGTTATAATGCATTACTATATGACGTATAACCTTATGGAGTATTACGTTACAACCTATAACGTTATACTGCGTCACTATATGACGTATAACGTTATACACTATTACGTTATAAGGTATAACGGGATATTGCATCACTATATGAAGTATAACCTTATATACTCTTACGTTATAAGGTATAACGATATATTGCATCACTATATGAAGTATAATCTTATGTGCTATTACGTTATAACATATAACGTTGTACTGCATCACTATATGACGTATAACGTCATATACTGTTATAACGTATAACGTTATATTGCATTCCTATATGACGTATAACGTTATGGAGTATTACGTTACAACCTGTAACGTTATACTACGTCACTATATGACGTATAGCGTTATATACCATTACGTTATAAGGTATAACGTTATATTGCATCACTATATCACTTATAACGTTATATAGCATCCGTATATGACGTATAACGTTATGAACTATTACGTTATAACGTATAGCGTTATAGAGTATTACCTTATATCGTATAACGATTTATACTATTACGTTATAACGCATAACGTTATATTGCATCACTATATCACTTATAACGTTATTTTTTACCACTATATGACGTATAACGTCATATACTGTTATGTTATAACGTATAACGTTATATTGCACCTCTATATGACGTATAACGTTACATACTATTCCGTTATAACTTATAACGTTATATTGCATCACTATGTGACGTATAACGTTACATACTATTACGTTATAACTTATAACGTTATATTGCACCACTATATGACGTATAACGTTACATACTATTCCGTTATAACTTATAACGTTATATTGCATCACTATATGACGTATAACGTTACATACTATTGCGTTATAACTTATAACGTTATATTGCACCACTATATGACGTATATCGTTATATACTATTACGTTACAACGGATAACGATATATTTCATCACTATGTGACGTATAACGGTATATACTATTACGTTATTACCTATAGCGTTATACTGTATCACTATATGACGTATAACGTCATATACTGTTATAACGTATAACGTTATATTGCATTACTATATGACGTATAACGTTTCGGAGTATTACGTTACAACCTGTAACGTTATACTGCGTCACTATATGACGTATAGCGTTATATACTATTACGTTATAAGGTATAACGTTATATTGCATCACTATATCACTTATATCGTTATATAGCATCCCTATATGACGTATAACGTTATGAAACATTACGTTATAACGTATAGCGTTGTAGAGTATTACCTTATATCGTATAACTATTTATATTATTACGTTATAATGCATAACGTTATATTGCATCACTATATCATTTATAACGTTATATTGCACCACTATATGACGTATAACGTCATATACTATTACGTTATAACCTATAACGTTGTGCTGCATCACTATATGACGTATAACGTTATATACTATTACGTTATAAGGTATAACGTTATATTGCAACACTATATCACTTATAACGTTATATTGTATCACAATATGACGCATAACGTCATATACTATTACATTGTAACGTATAACGTTATAGAGAATTACGCTATAACGTATGACTACATATTGCATCAATACATGACGAATAACGTCATATACTGTTACGTTATAACGTATAACGTTATATTGCATTACTCTATGACGCTGTTACGTTTCGCTATCCAAATTTTGAAATTTTAAACAATGTAGTAGTCGCTGCCACCAGAAACAGTCTAAGGACTGTTTCAATTAGATATTTCTTGTTAGATTGTGTAGCGTTGATCGGAGTTTAGGCCACTGGTCAACAATCTCCACGTTTCCGCTAACCTGCTATGTGCAGGAATACTAGCACGGGAGAGGATTGTTTGGAATAAACAATTATATTATAAATAATTATTACTGGCCGAATTAATGACGAATTATACTAATCATTGATATTATTTATTATTTTAATTGTTAGTTATTAATAATAATTAAAGTTGACTCACCTGACGTTGGCCTCCGCTGATGAACGGGCAGGCCCCTGGGGTGATTCCGGTTTTACAAAGATCGACACTTCTATAATTTTTCGTTTTAATCTTTATTTAATTTGAACAGTGTAAACAACAGTGTGCCCGGACGTGTTTAACAATTCGAAATTCTAACACAAAAACTTGAGCCAACTATTGTTTTAATTCTAACTGACTAATAACAATTATTTTATAATTCGAACTGACTAATAACATTTATATCTCGTAATTCTTAAACTCGAACTGGAACGAACAATTATTCTCTAATCCTAACTTAAATTCTAATTAAATCAACTGAACGAACTGATATCAGACTCACTCAAATTCAATTGAACGACTAACAATTACTCTCCTTATTTTCGCTAAATTCTCCTGAACCAACTAATCACAATTGCTCTATCCTATTTCTTTATTCTAACTGAATTACTCTTCTTCAATTTCGTTAAATTCTCCCGAACGCTAACAATTTCTCTGACTATATTCTAACTGAACCAACTAATGGCAGTTACTCTCTTTTCACAATTACTCTGATTGTTCTAACTGAACCACTAACAATTAATCGCTAACGCTAACGCTAACAATTAATCTGACTCTTCTTTATTTTTCGCTAAATTCTCCCGAACGCTAACAATTACTCTCTTCTATTCCTTTATTCAACTGACCCGCTAACAATTACTCCCTTCTATTCCTTTATTCAACTGACCCGCTAACAATTACTCCGATTTGAATTGTGTCGCTACGCTTTTTATAATGACATCCCCAATGGGATGACAGTCACGTGACAGTTCGTTCCGGTGGGAATCGCAATGCTGCAGGTTTTTAGAGTTTCCATGAGAGAACGTGGAGTTTGATGATTACAGGTTATGTTGAGTCATGGACACAAAAGCGTCCGCACCTGTGCGAACTGTGTGAGTGTGTTTTTAGTATTCTGTCTCGTTTCGCATGTTGTTTGTTTCCTTAAACTTGTGAATTTGTTTTAGCGCAAGAGGAAGAAGATATGTGAATGGTACGAGGTGACGTGATCGACGTGCGTGTGTGAATATGTGCGAGGGATGATGCTGAAGTGGCGGTTTTCCATCCAAATAGGCACAGTGGCACCTTCGTTGGCGTCGTGTCCTGATGATCTTTTGACAATTTGGTTTTATTTGACAATATGAGATATATTTTGCTCCTTGTAGATTTATATGTCCATATTTGCTATATATTAAATCGTGTATATTTTATATTACTTTCTTGTTATTAGGTTATTAGTTGTGTAACTCCAGTTTCCGATCTATGGAAAGTGGTGAAACGTCTTCACGAAATACAATTTCATTCGTTTTCCTCCCTTGCATTGGCACGCTGTGAGTGGTGTCGACTTCCAGATGAGGTTTGTGCATCTTGATTATTATGCATTTAATGATAGATACTTTGTCAGAGGTTCCCATGCGGATTGTCTCGGTGTGTATCTTGTTATGATTTCTTTTATTTAGTTCATCCTGCTTCTTTCGTGTTTTATTCACTGCATATGATATTTCAGTGCAAGAAGAAGAAGAATTGTAAAGAATCCGTAAGTGGCCCTAGAAGACGCAGTCATCGTGTGAGGTGTTGTCGGCAGGAACGAAGAGTCGAAGTTGTTGAAGAAGTCGTGTGACATTTGTATTGTTTCCGGTTATATACAACGCTATTTCACATATCTATGTATATATATATTATTATATTATTATATATTATTATACTAAATCTTCAGTTGGTTTAGTTGAATGTTCAGTAATGTAATTTTTACAAGGTGGTTTTGTATATTAGATGAGTAGTTGTTCGATATAATAATATGTGTATATATATATATACATTTCACAATGTAATTTTCCATTATGTAAAATATATATATGCATATGTATATGTGCGCGTATTGTTATTCTCATTGTTTCTCGGATCGTTAATTGGTTGAATATTCCATAATGTGGATTTCGTATATAATTCTCTAGGTTCGTAGAAATGTAAATCTATATATTTATTTCTTTGCGTTTTAATGGTTTAATAACGTATACATACATATATATATATATATATATATATATATATATATATATATATATATATATATATATATATATATATATATATATGTCGGAGATGAAAGAACGCCGGAGCTCCTCCTTGGATTCGCGGGAATACCGCAACTCTGTAACTTGGATTAAACGAATGCCGCTCCGATTGTTCGAGATTTATGATCATGAGCTTGGGCTCGAGGCGACAATCAGTCGCCGAACGTAGCCGCGGTCAAAGGGATGAACGTTTTATCTAACAAAGGCACAGAGTAACTCTATACCTCTCCTTAAAAGAAATAGTCGTAGCGATACGTGGCAGTAAATACTTCAATAGTTTCTATCCCGCGGCCCGCCACACGCAGATTTTGTCCTTCGGGTAAGATGATCGCCGGGTGTCGGCATGCCTTTGTGGCGTATGATTAGCTAACGTAAGGACCCGCTATAGATCTTAAGATTTAGTCAAGCGAAGTCCGTCAAATAGACTTTGTTGCAACTACGGGAAGATAGGAGAAACCTATCCTCCACGAGCGTTGCCCCCCGTCAACAACCTCCCCTCAAGGGCGGCCAGCATCTCTTTCAAAACGCCGATATGGAGATCGACCAATTAGCAACAGCGCTAATTTCCCTCTCCTTTGGAAAGAAAGCTTTCTTTGACGAATCCGAGGATCTCATATCCTTAGACCCACCCAATATAGTTTTCCTCGACGACATCGTCGAGACGGAGATTCATTCTTTCGTACGATCTCATCGACGAATGACAGTGCCACCTTACAACCAGCGAATACATCACTTCTAGTTAATAAAGAGTTAGACTTGAACTGTGCGAGAACATACGTTTACCATCCCGTGACCGCGGATTCGTTTCGAACCTAAGGTCATCATCACTAGTGCGTAATCTTGTTAATAAGCCCGTGCTAATAAACTCTCCATTGTATCACGGCAATGGCTAATTCCAACGAAAATTCATTAAACGCCCATCCCCATAATCCTGACTTTAATCCGACATCAGAAGTGGGATCAGGGCCATACGTAACGATGGAACAACTCATGGCCATCGTGCGCCAGATAACTCAGCCGCGAGAGCAAAGACCGAGTGAAACATCTACGATCGTGCCGCTTCCGCGTTTTAACCCCGGAAGCTTGGGTTCTGACCCAGCCGCATGGTGTGCGACTGTTGACGTGATCATGGAAGAAAAACCTTTGCAAGGCAGTGCGCTACTTTGTGCCTTGAGTGCCGCTCTAGAAAGCTCGGCAGCGCAGTGGCTTACACAAGTACCTGCTACTCAAATTTCCTCTTGGCCAAAGTTTAAAGACCGTTTCCTTACACGCTTTGGTGGGAAAGAGACAGCCGCCACGACGCTATGGAAGATGAAAAACCAAGCACGACTGGAGGGTGAAACCCTGGGAGATTACAGCAGCCGTTTACGTTCCTTCCTGATGGCGAGGTGGGAAAGGTGTACCAAGGACGAGATAGTCAACGCTACCGTGCTCCTTCATATAGGTTCACAGGACCAGCGCGTCCTACGGATAGCACTCACGAACGATATCAAGACCGAGGACCAGCTCACAGGCGAAATGACAGTGCTCTCCGATTCTGTGAAGAGGCCGGCGTCTTCAGTAAGCAACTCCTCCGCGAGTCCCGAAGCTAAACGGCATAAGCCTTCTGACTCCCGACACAAGTGCTACCACTGTGGTAGACACGGACATAAAGCATCTGAGTGCCGCGAGAGGACAAGACTGGAGGCGGAGAAACGCAATCGAAAATCAGGGGAAAACCGGGCTGCCACGTCTTCGAAGGTGTCCTGCTACAGGTGTAACGAGGAGGGCCACATCGCGCCCAACTGCCCGACCTTACGTAGAGGAAACCCTGCTACGAAAGAGGAGCGACAGGTTAACTTCTGTGTGGTGGAGGCCCCGACCGGTAAATTAAGTCACGAGGGTGAGTCGTTCCTGTTTTGTTTTGATTCCGGAGCTGAATGCTCATTAATCAAAGAATCGGTAGCTTCAAAATTTTCCGGCAAGAGAACGACCGAGATAGTAGTAATGCGTGGAATTGGGAACACTTGCGTTAAGAGTACGACCCAAATTCTGTCCGCCGTATGTATCAGCGGTCTTACACTGGAGGTAATTTTTCACGTCCTTGCCGACAATTACTTAAAACACGATATTATTATTGGGTGCGAAATTTTAAGCCAAGGCTTCGACGTACTCATGACGCGCAATAGCCTCGATATTTGTAAGTCGAAAACGGTTAATGTCTGTAATAATATCGCCGAACCTGCGATCGATCTCAATGATGTAGACACCGAGGTACTCGGCGACGATAAAGACCGATTGATTTCCATTCTCGGCAGATTCAAAAACTCGTTCATCACGGGTTTCCCACGTACCCGCGTAAATACGGGTCAATTAGAAATACGGTTGATCGACCCTAACATCACCGTCCAAAGAAGCCCCTATAGACTTAGCGAGGAAGAACGGAGAATCGTACGAGCGCGAATCAGCGAACTACTCAGAGCTAACATTATAAGACCTAGCAATTCGCCGTTCGCGAGCCCCATGCTACTCGTGAAGAAAAAGGACGGTTCGGATAGATTGTGCGTAGATTTTCGAGCGTTGAATAAGAATACGGTCGCGGACCGGTACCCCCTACCCCTTATCGCGGACCAAATCGCGAGGTTACAAACGGCGAAATACTTCATTAGCCTGGACATGGCCAGCGGGTTCCACCAAATTCCTATACATCCTAATTCGGCGGAATACACGGCGTTCGTTACACCCGACGGGCAGTACGAGTACGTAACGATGCCGTTCGGATTGAAAAATGCACCGTCTGTTTTTCAGAGGGCCATTTTCAATGCCCTGGGCGACCTTGCGTATTCCTACGTCGTTGTCTATTTGGATGACGTCCTAATTATCGCCGACTCAATAGATCAAGCCTTAGAGAGGTTGGACATCGTGTTAAGTACCCTTGTAAACGCCGGGTTTTCGTTTAACTTTTCTAAGTGCTCTTTCCTGAAGACGTCGATACTCTATTTGGGATACGTAATCCAGAACGGAGAAGTCCGTCCCAACCCGGGTAAAGTATATGCCTTAAGCTCCCTACCCGCGCCGACGACCGTCACACAGCTCAGGCAGTTCATAGGGCTAGCCTCGTACTTTCGGAAGTTCATCCCTAAATTTTCGCAATTGTTAAAATCCTTATACGCGCTTACGTCCGGCAGTAAAAATATAACATGGGCGGACAGGCACGAAAAAATAAGACAAGAGGTAATCTCCGTTCTGACCGACGCACCGGTGTTAATGCTATTTGACCCCAATTACCCAATAGAATTACATACCGATGCTAGCTCCGAAGGATTTGGGGCTATTTTAATGCACAAGGTGGAAGGTAAAAATCGAGTAGTAGAATACTATAGTAAAAGAACCAGCCTCACGGAATCCAGATATCACTCTTATGAACTCGAAACATTAGCTGTTGTAAACGCCATAAAACATTTCCGCCACTACCTGCACGGACGGGAATTTCTTGTCGTCACGGACTGCAATTCATTAAAGGCGTCTAAGAGCAAAGTACATTTGAATGACAGGGTACACAGGTGGTGGGCTTACTTGCAAACGTTTACCTTCGACATTGTGTATCGGGAGGGCAAGCGAATGGCCCACGTAGATTTCTTTTCGCGAAATCCCACAGGCGTTGACCCTATTAGATTCGACAAAATCAAAGAGAAAATGGTTAATCTGGCCGAAATTTCGGAAGACTGGCTACTAGCCGAACAACGTCGTGACCCCCAAATTTCGGGAATTGTCGAAAAGTTGCAAAATGATGAGCTCGCGGAAGACATCGCGAATACTTACGAATTACGGTCCGGTACTCTCTACCGGAAAATTCAAAGAAGAGGCAGGACTCTCAGTTTACCTATTGTTCCAAGAGGGTTTAGGTGGTCCGTTATTAACCATGTGCATCAGTCAATTATGCACTTGGGTTGGGATAAGACGCTCGAGAAACTGTACGAGTATTACTGGTTCGAAGGAATGGCGAAGTACGTTCGCAAGTTCGTAGAGAACTGCCATGCTTGTAGAGTTTCGAAGGCTAGTTCAGGTAAGATACAAGCCGAATTGCACCCCATACCCAAGGCCAGCATACCTTGGCACACGGTCCACATGGATATAACGGGCAAGCTGAGTGGTAAAAGCGATTCGAAGGAGTACGTCATTGTGTTGATCGACGCCTTCACTAAATTCGTATACCTGCATCATACTCGTAGGATAGATTCTTTTAACACCATTAAAGCGCTTAAATCCGCTATATTTCTATTCGGGAGTCCCTGTCGGATAATAGCGGACCAGGGAAGGTGTTTTACGGGTAAAGAATTTCGCGAGTTCTGCGAAAGCAAACGAATTAAAGTTCACTTGATAGCGACCGGTGCCAGTAGGGCTAACGGACAAGTAGAACGTGTTATGGGCACGTTGAAAAATATGTTCACGACAGTAGAGACGACCGGGCGGCCGTGGCAAGACGCGATTGGGGAAATGCAGCTAGCGTTGAACTGCACCGTCAACCGCGTGACTAATTCGAGCCCCTTACAACTACTAATCGGTAGATCGGCGAGACCGTATGACCTATTGCTACCCGACAATATTGAAGAAAAAGAAGTCGATATCTCCGATGTAAGGCAGCAGGCCGTACAGAACATAGAAAGTAACGCCCAATACGACAAAGAAAGATTTGATAGGAACAAAGCTAAAGTGGTTAGGTTTAACCTCGGCGACTTCGTACTACGTAAGAACGAGGAAAGAAACCAAACCAAGCTAGAGCCGAAATTCAAGGGTCCATTTGTAATAACCGAGATTTTGGAAGGAGATAGATATATTCTAAAAACGCTAGACGGTAAACGATCGTATAAAGACAGTCACGACAGATTAAGAAAAATGCCGGACAGTCGCGTTCCCGCTGAGTTAGACGTCGGTAGTGACGGCAATAACAGTGACCACGACGACATGAGTACCTCGATCTCGGAAGATCCTTAGCACAAAGACCGTAGCACCTTACGGAGTATGTTATGAAGCTCGGTAAAGGGGGCAAGTGATGTGTTCACGCGCACCATGAGCTATAGAGTTATGAAGCTCGGTAAAGGGGCAAGTGATGTGTTCACGCGCACCATGAGCTATAGAGTTATGAAGCTCGGTGAAGGGGCGAGTGATGTGTTCACGCGCACCATGAGCTATAGTGTTATGAAGCTCGACTAAGGGGCAAGTGATGTGTTCACGCGCACCATGAGCTACAGCGTTACGAAGTTTGGTGCGGTCGTGCGATCTAAAAAAACGAGATCCATTGGGGTACGAAATCGAGACTGGTCCATTTCGCCGTTATGACCCGACTGATAACCCACAGGATGCAACTAGCACTTCCAATATTAATTACAACGTTACTAATTCATGTTCTCTTCTATTCCTTTTGTTGTCAAACCTCCGAACAAAATTTTATTGTTACACTGGACTCTCAGCTTATTTAGACATTAAGTTAAATTGTAAACAATGTTAATTGTACCGAGACTAACGTTAAGAAAACTCTCAATATTGTAGCTACACCCGAGGACGTGTGATAGTCAGAATGGCCGTGTCGGAGATGAAAGAACGCCGGAGCTCCTCCTTGGATTCGCGGGAATACCGCAACTCTGTAACTTGGATTAAACGAATGCCGCTCCGATTGTTCGAGATTTATGATCATGAGCTTGGGCTCGAGGCGACAATCAGTCGCCGAACGTAGCCGCGGTCAAAGGGATGAACGTTTTATCTAACAAAGGCACAGAGTAACTCTATACCTCTCCTTAAAAGAAATAGTCGTAGCGATACGTGGCAGTAAATACTTCAATAGTTTCTATCCCGCGGCCCGCCACACGCAGATTTTGTCCTTCGGGTAAGATGATCGCCGGGTGTCGGCATGCCTTTGTGGCGTATGTTTAGCTAACGTAAGGACCCGCTATAGATCTTAAGATTTAGTCAAGCGAAGTCCGTCAAATAGACTTTGTTGCAACTACGGGAAGATAGGAGAAACCTATCCTCCACGAGCGTTGCCCCCCGTCAACAACCTCCCCTCAAGGGCGGCCAGCATCTCTTTCAAAACGCCGATATGGAGATCGACCAATTAGCAACAGCGCTAATTTCCCTCTCCTTTGGAAAGAAAGCTTTCTTTGACGAATCCGAGGATCTCATATCCTTAGACCCACCCAATATAGTTTTCCTCGACGACATCGTCGAGACGGAGATTCATTCTTTCGTACGATCTCATCGACGAATGACAGTGCCACCTTACAACCAGCGAATACATCACTTCTAGTTAATAAAGAGTTAGACTTGAACTGTGCGAGAACATACGTTTACCATCCCGTGACCGCGGATTCGTTTCGAACCTAAGGTCATCATCACTAGTGCGTAATCTTGTTAATAAGCCCGTGCTAATAAACTCTCCATTGTATCACGGCAATGGCTAATTCCAACGAAAATTCATTAAACGCCCATCCCCATAATCCTGACTTTAATCCGACATATATATATATTATGAATTTTTCCCAAAGATACGCGTACGCATGTGTATATCTATATATGTGTGTGTCGCAGAGTAATCTTGTATACAATTTTCACTTTTATTAGAATGCTGATGTAGTGTAGTATATTTTATTTCTTTTATATTTTATTAGATTACCAATTATTCAGATTCACGAAGTAGGTCACACACACAGATATGCATACACGTGTGTGTATATACATGTGTTTTCGCAGAGAAATCTCATACATTTGAATCGCGGCTTGTTTTATTTATTGGTTCATTTAATTATTTCATTTTATTTGTATTTTATATGTCATTGCTGATTGGTTGTAGTGTTTCTTCTTATTGATTCATTTATTTCATTTTGATTGTCTGTCGTATAATTCTTTTTATTTTGATTGGTTAGTTATTAGTTAATTTATTATTACTGGTCGTGTTTAATTATTCATAAGTAATTGGTGCGTGGCGTCAGGTGCGGAACGCGGGACGTGACAACGCATAACTTTATGGAGCATTACGTTACAACGTAAAACGACATATTGCATTAGTATGTGAAGTATAACGTTATATACTATTGCGTTACAACCTATAACGTTATACTGCTTCACTATATGACGTATAACGTTATATACTATTACGCTATAACGTATAACGATATATTGCATCACTATGTGACGTATAACGTTATATACTATTACCTTATAATGCATAACATTATATTGCATTACTATATGACGCATAACGTTATCGAGCATTACGTTACAACGTATAACGACATATTGCATTACTATGTGACGTATAACGTTATATACTATTGCGTCATAACCTATAACGTTATACTGCATCACTATATGACGTATAACGTTATATACTATTACGTTATAACGGATAACGATATATTTCATCACTATGTGACGTATAACGTTATATACTATTACGTTATTACCTATAACGTTATACTGCATCACTATATGACGTATAACGTCATATACTGTTATAACGTATAACGTTATATTGCATTACTATATGACGTATATCGTTCTGGATTATTACGTTACAACCTATAACGTAATACTGCGTCACTATATGACGTACAACGTTATATACTATTACGTTATAAGGTATAACGATATATTGCATCACTATATGAAGTATAACCTTATATACTATTACGTCATAAGGTATAACGATATATTGCATCACTATATGAAGTATAACCTTATATACTATTACATTATAAGGTATAACGATATATTGCACCACTATATGACGTATAACGTCATATACTATTACGTTATATCCTATAACGTTGTACTGCATCACTATATGACGCATAACGTTATATACTATTACGTTATAACCTATAACGGTGTACTGCATCACTATATGACGTATAACCTTATATACTAGTACATTATAAGGTATAACGTTATATTGCATCACAGTATCACTTATAACGATATATAGCATCACTATATGAAGTATGACGTTATATACTTTTACATTATAACTTATAACGTTATAGAGTATTACGCTATAACGTATGACTACATATTGTATCACTATATGACGTATAACGTTATATACTATTACGTTATAACGTATAACGATATATTGCATCACTATTTGACGTATAACGTTATATACTATTACGTTATAATGCATAACGTAATATTGCATCATTATATGACGTATAACGTTATATACTATTACGTTATAACGGATAACGATATATTTCATCACTATGTGACGTATAACGTTATATACTATTACGTTATTACCTATAACGTTATACTGCATCACTATATGACGTATAACGTCATATACTGTTATAACGTATAACGTAATATTACATTACTATATGACGTATATCGTTCTGGATTATTACGTTACAACCCATAACGTTATACTGCGTCACTATATGACGTACAACGTTATAGACTATTACGTTATAAGGTATAACGATATATTGCATCACTATATGAAGTATAACCTTATATTCTATTACGTTATAAGGCATAACGATATATTGCATCACTACATGAAGTATAACCTTATATACTATTACATAATAAGGTATAACGATATATTGCACCACTATATGACGTATAACGTTATATACTATTACGTTATAACCTATAACGTTGCACTGCATCACTATATGACGTATAACGTTATATACTATTACGTTATAACCTATAACGTTGCACTGCATCACTATATGACGTATAACGTTATATACTATTACGTTATAACCTATAACGTTGTACTGCATCACTATATCACTTATAACGTTATATTGCATCACTATGTGAAGTATAACGTTATATACTAGTACGTTATAACGCATAACGTTATATTGCATCACTATATCACTTATAACGTTATATTGCATCACTATATGACGCATAACGTCATATACTATTGCATTATAACTTATAACGTTATAGAGTATTACGCTATAACGTATGACTACATATTGCATCACTATATGACGAATAACGTTATATACTATTACGTTATAATGCATAACGTTATATTGCATGACTATATGCCGTATAACGTTATATACTATTATGTTATAGCGGATAACGATATATTTCATCACTATGTGACGTATAACGTTATATACTATTACGTTATTACCTATAACGTTATACTGCATCACTATATGTCGAATAACGTCATATACTGTTACGTTATAACGTATAGCGTTATATTGCAATACTATATGACGCATAACGTTATGGAGCATTACGTTACAACGTATAACAACATATTGCATGACTATGTGACGTATAACGTCATATACTATTACGTTATAACCTATAATGTTATATTGCATGACTATATGACGTATACGTTATAATGCATTACTATATGACGTATAACCTTGTGGGGTATTACGTTACAACCTATAACGTTATACTGCGTCACTATATGACGTATAACGTTATATACTATTAGGTTATAAGGTATAACGGTATATTGCATCACTATATGAAGTATAACCTTATATACTCTTACGTTATAAGGTATAACGATATATTGCATCAGTATATGAAGTATAACCTTATGTACTATTACGTTATAACCTATAACGTTGTACTGCATCACTATATGACGTATAACGTTATATACTATTACGTTATAAGGTATAACGTTATATTGCATCACTATATCACTTATAACGTTATATTGCATCACTATATGAAGTATAACGTTATATACTAGTACGTTATAACGCATAACGATATATTGCATCACTATATGACGCATAACGTCATATACTATTGCATTATAACGTATAACGTTATACAGTATTACGCTATAACGTATGACTACATATTGCATCACTATATGACGAATAACGTTCTATGCTATTACGTTATAATGCATAACGTTATATTGCACCCCTATATGACGTATAACGTTATATACCATTACGTTATAACGGATAACGATATATTTCATCACTATGTGACGTATAACGTTATATACTATTACGTTATTACCTATAACGTTATACTGCATCACTATATGACGTATAACGTTATAATGCATTACTATATGACGTATAACCTTGTGGGGTATTACGTTACAACCTATAACGTTATACTGCTTCACTATATGACGTATAACGTTATATACTATTACGTTATAAGGTATAACGGTTTATTGCATCACTATATGAAGTATAACATTATATACTCTTACGTTATAAGGTATAACGATATATTGCATCACTATATGAAGTAAAACCTTATGTACTATTACGTTATAACCTGTAACGTTGTACTGCATCACTATATGACGTATAACGTCATATACTATTACGTTATTACCTGTAACGTTATACTGCATTACTATATGACGTATAACGTTATGGAGTATTACGTTACAACGTATAACGACATATTGCATTACTATATGACGTATAACGTTATGGAGTATTACGTTACAACGTATAACGACATATTGCATTACTATGTGACGTATAACGATATATACTATTGCGTTATAACTTATAACGTTTTATTGCACCACTATATGACGTATATCGATAGATACTATTACGTTATAACGGATAACGGTATATTTCATCACTATGTGACGTATAACATTATATACTATTACGTTATAACGTATAACGTTGTACTGCATCACTATATGACGTATAACGTCATATACTATTGCGTTATAACCTATAACGTTATACTGCATCACTATATGACGTATAACGTTATATACTATTACGTTTTAAGGTATAACGTTATGTTGCATCACTATATCACTTATAACGTTATATTGCACTACTGTATGACGTGTAACGTCATATACTATTACGTTATAACCTATAACGTTATATTGCATCACTATATCACTTATAACGTTATATTGCATCACTATATGATGTATAACCTTTATACTATTACGTTATAACTTAAAGCGGAATATTGCATCACTATATGACGTATAACGTTATGGAGTATTACGTTTTAACGTATAACGTTATATACTATTACGTTATAATTTGATAACGATATATTTCATCACTATGTGATGTATAACGTTATATACTATTACGTTATTACCTATAACGTTATACTGCACCACTATATGACGTATAACGTTATATTGCATTACTATATGACGTATAAGGTTATGGAGTATTACGTTTTATCGTATAACGTTTTATTGCACCACTATATGACGTATATCGATAGATACTATTACGTTATAACGGATAACGGTATATTTCATCACTATGTGACGTATAACATTATATACTATTACGTTATTACCTATAACGTTATACTGCATCACTATATGACGTATAACGTCATATACCGTTATAACGTATAACGTTATATTGCATGAATATATGACGTATAACGTTATGGAGTATTGCGTTACACCGTATAACGATATATTGCATCACTATGTGACATATAACGTTATATGCAATTACGTTATAAGGTATAACGTTATATTGTATCACTGTACGAAGTATAACCTTATATACTATTACGTTATAAGGTATAACGATATATTGCGTCACTATATGAAGTATAACCTTATATACTATTACATTATAAGGTATAACGATATATTGCACCACTATATGACGTATAACGTCATATACTATTACGTTATATCCTATAACGTTGTACTGCATCACTATATGACGTATAACGTTATATACTATTACGTTATAACCTATAACGTTGTACTGCATCACTATATGGCGTATAACCTTATATACTATTACATTATAAGGTATAACGTTATATTGCATCACTATATCACTTATAACGATATATAGCATCACTATATGAAGTATAACGTTATATACATTTACATTATAACTTATAACGTTATAGAATATTACGCTATAACGTATGACTACATATTGCATCACTATATGACGTATAAAGTTATATACTATTACGTTATAACGTATAACGATATATTGCATCACTATTTGACGTATAACGTTATATAATATTACGTTATAATGCATAACGTTATATTGCATCACTATATGACGTATAACGTTATATACTATTACGTTATAACGGATAACGATATATTTCATCTCTATGTGACGTATAACGTTATATACTATTACGTTATTACCAATAACGTTATACTGCACTACTATATGACGTAAAACGTTATATTGCATTACTATGTGACGTATAACGTTATGGAGTATTACGTTTTAACGTATAACGTTATATACTATTACGTTATAACGGATAACGATATATTGCATGACTATATGACGTATAACGTTATATACTATTACGTTATAACCTATAACGTTATATTGCATCACTATATCACTTATAACATTATATACTATTACATTATAAGGTATAACGTTATATTGCATCACTATGTCACTTATAACGATATATAGCATCACTATATGAAGTATAACGTTATATACAATTACGTTAGAAGATATAACGTTATATTGCATCACTATATCACTTATAAAGTTTTATAGCATCCCTATATGACGTATAACGTTATATACTATTACGTTTTAAGGTATAACGTTATGTTGCATCACTATATCACTTATAACGTTATATTGCACTACTGTATGACGTGTAACGTCATATACTATTACGTTATAACCTATAACGTTATATTGCATCACTATATCACTTATAACGTTATATTGCATCACTATATGATGTATAACCTTTATACTATTACGTTATAACTTAAAGCGGAATATTGCATCACTATATGACGTATAACGTTATGGAGTATTACGTTTTAACGTATAACGTTATATACTATTACGTTATAATTTGATAACGATATATTTCATCACTATGTGATGTATAACGTTATATACTATTACGTTATTACCTATAACGTTATACTGCACCACTATATGACGTATAACGTTATATTGCATTACTATATGACGTATAAGGTTATGGAGTATTACGTTTTATCGTATAACGTTTTATTGCACCACTATATGACGTATATCGATAGATACTATTACGTTATAACGGATAACGGTATATTTCATCACTATGTGACGTATAACATTATATACTATTACGTTATTACCTATAACGTTATACTGCATCACTATATGACGTATAACGTCATATACCGTTATAACGTATAACGTTATATTGCATGAATATATGACGTATAACGTTATGGAGTATTGCGTTACACCGTATAACGATATATTGCATCACTATGTGACATATAACGTTATATGCAATTACGTTATAAGGTATAACGTTATATTGTATCACTGTACGAAGTATAACCTTATATACTATTACGTTATAAGGTATAACGATATATTGCGTCACTATATGAAGTATAACCTTATATACTATTACATTATAAGGTATAACGATATATTGCACCACTATATGACGTATAACGTCATATACTATTACGTTATATCCTATAACGTTGTACTGCATCACTATATGACGTATAACGTTATATACTATTACGTTATAACCTATAACGTTGTACTGCATCACTATATGGCGTATAACCTTATATACTATTACATTATAAGGTATAACGTTATATTGCATCACTATATCACTTATAACGATATATAGCATCACTATATGAAGTATAACGTTATATACATTTACATTATAACTTATAACGTTATAGAATATTACGCTATAACGTATGACTACATATTGCATCACTATATGACGTATAAAGTTATATACTATTACGTTATAACGTATAACGATATATTGCATCACTATTTGACGTATAACGTTATATAATATTACGTTATAATGCATAACGTTATATTGCATCACTATATGACGTATAACGTTATATACTATTACGTTATAACGGATAACGATATATTTCATCTCTATGTGACGTATAACGTTATATACTATTACGTTATTACCAATAACGTTATACTGCACTACTATATGACGTAAAACGTTATATTGCATTACTATGTGACGTATAACGTTATGGAGTATTACGTTTTAACGTATAACGTTATATACTATTACGTTATAACGGATAACGATATATTGCATGACTATATGACGTATAACGTTATATACTATTACGTTATAACCTATAACGTTATATTGCATCACTATATCACTTATAACATTATATACTATTACATTATAAGGTATAACGTTATATTGCATCACTATGTCACTTATAACGATATATAGCATCACTATATGAAGTATAACGTTATATACAATTACGTTAGAAGATATAACGTTATATTGCATCACTATATCACTTATAAAGTTTTATAGCATCCCTATATGACGTATAACGTTATGAACTATTACGTTATAACGTATAGCGTTATAGAGTATTTCCTTATATCGTATAACGATTTATACTATTACGTTATAACGCAAAACGCTATATTGTATCACTATATCACTTATAACGTTATATTGCATCACTGTATCACTTATAACGTTATATAGCATCCCTATATGACGTATAACGTTATGAACTATTACGCTATAACGTATAGCGTTATATTGCATCACTATATGACGTATATCGTTCTGGATTATTACGTTACAACCTATAACGTTATACTGCGTCACTATATGACGTACAACGTTATATACTATTACGTTATAAGGTATAACGATATATTGCATTACTATATGAAGTATAACCTTATATTCTATTACGTTATAACGCATAACGATATATTGCATGACTATATGAAGTATAACCTTATATACAATTACGTTATAAGGTATAACGATATTTCGCATCAGAATATGACGAATAACGTCATATACTCTTACGTTATAACGTATACCGTTATATTGCATCACTATTTGACGTATAACGTTATATACTATTACGTTATAACGTATAACGTTATATTGTATCACTATAAGACGTATAACGTTATATACTATTACGTTATAATTTGATAACGATATATTTCATCACTATGTGATGTATAACGTTATATACTATTACGTTATTACCTATAACGTTATACTGCACCACTATATGACGTATAACGTTATATTGCATTACTATATGACGTATAACGTTATGGAGTATTACGTTTTATCGTATAACGTTTTATTGCACCACTATATGACGTATATCGATAGATACTATTACGTTATAACGGATAACGGTATATTTCATCACTATGTGACGTATAACATTATATACTATTACGTTATTACCTATAACGTTATACTGCATCACTATATGACGTATAACGTCATATACCGTTATAACGTATAACGTTATATTGCATGACTATATGACGTATAACGTTATGGAGTATTGCGTTACACCGTATAACGATATATTGCATCACTATGTGACATATAACGTTATATGCAATTACGTTATAAGGTATAACGTTATATTGTATCACTGTACGAAGTATAACCTTATATACTATTACGTTATAAGGTATAACGATATATTGCATCACTATATGAAGTATAACCTTATATACTATTACATTATAAGGTATAACGATATATTGCACCACTATATGACGTATAACGTCATATACTATTACGTTATATCCTATAACGTTGTACTGCATCACTATATGACGTATAACGTTATATACTATTACGTTAAAACCTACAACATTGTACTGCATCACTATATGGCGTATAACCTTATATACTATTACATTATAAGTTATAACGTTATATTGCATCACTATATCACTTATAACGATATATAGCATCACTATATGAAGTATAACGTTATATACATTTACATTATAACTTATAACGTTATAGAATATTACGCTATAACGTATGACTACATATTGCATCACTATATGACGTATAAAGTTATATACTATTACGTTATAACGTATAACGATATAATGCATCACTATTTGACGTATAACGTTATATAATATTACGTTATAATGCATAACGTTATATTGCATCACTATATGACGTATAACGTTATATACTATTACGTTATAACGGATAACGATATATTTCATCACTATGTGACGTATAACGTTTTATACTATTACGTTATTACCAATAACGTTATACTGCACTACTATATGACGTAAAACGTTATATTGCATTACTATGTGACGTATAACGTTATGGAGTATTACGTTTTAACGTATAACGTTATATACTATTACGTTATAACGGATAACGATATATTGCATGACTATATGACGTATAACGTTATATACTATTACGTTATAACCTATAACGTTATATTGCATCACTATATCACTCATAACATTATATACTATTACATTATAAGGTATAACGTTATATTGCATCACTATGTCACTTATAACGATATATAGCATCACTATATGAAGTATAACGTTATATACAATTACGTTATAAGATATAACGTTATATTGCATCACTATATCACTTATAAAGTTTTATAGCATCCCTATATGACGTATAACGTTATGAACTATTACGTTATAACGTATAGCGTTATAGAGTATTTCCTTATATCGTATAACGATTTATACTATTACGTTATAACGCAAAACGCTATATTGTATCACTATATCACTTATAACGTTATATTGCATCACTGTATCACTTATAACGTTATATAGCATCCCTATATGACGTATAACGTTATGAACTATTACGCTATAACGTATAGCGTTATATTGCATCACTATATGACGTATATCGTTCTGGATTATTACGTTACAACCTATAACGTTATACTGCGAAACTATATGACGTACAACGTTATATACTATTACGTTATAAGGTATAACGATATATTGCATTACTATATGAAGTATAACCTTATATTCTATTACGTTATAACGCATAACGATATATTGCATGACTATATGAAGTATAACCTTATATACAATTACGTTATAAGGTATAACGATATTTCGCATCAGAATATGACGAATAACGTCATATACTCTTACGTTATAACGTATACCGTTATATTGCATCACTATTTGACGTATAACGTTATATACTATTACGTTATAACGTATAACGTTATATTGTATCACTATAAGACGTATAACGTTATATACTATTACGTTATAATTTGATAACGATATATTTCATCACTATGTGATGTATAACGTTATATACTATTACGTTATTACCTATAACGTTATACTGCACCACTATATGACGTATAACGTTATATTGCATTACTATATGACGTATAACGTTATGGAGTATTACGTTTTAACGTATAACGTTATATACTATTACGTTATAACGGATAACGATATATTGCATGACTATATGACGTATAACGTTATATACTATTACGTTATAACCTATAACGTTATATTGCATCACTATATCACTTATAACATTATATACTATTACATTATAAGGTATAACGTTATATTGCATCACTATGTCACTTATAACGATATATAGCATCACTATATGAAGTATAACGTTATATACAATTACGTTATAAGATATAACGTTATATTGCATCACTATATCACTTATAAAGTTTTATAGCATCCCTATATGACGTATAACGTTATGAACTATTACGTTATAACGTATAGCGTTATAGAGTATTTCCTTATATCGTATAACGATTTATACTATTACGTTATAACGCAAAACGCTATATTGTATCACTATATCACTTATAACGTTATATTGCATCACTGTATCACTTATAACGTTATATAGCATCCCTATATGACGTATAACGTTATGAACTATTACGCTATAACGTATAGCGTTATATTGCATCACTATATGACGTATATCGTTCTGGATTATTACGTTACAACCTATAACGTTATACTGCGTCACTATATGACGTACAACGTTATATACTATTACGTTATAAGGTATAACGATATATTGCATTACTATATGAAGTATAACCTTATATTCTATTACGTTATAACGCATAACGATATATTGCATGACTATATGAAGTATAACCTTATATACAATTACGTTATAAGGTATAACGATATTTCGCATCAGAATATGACGAATAACGTCATATACTCTTATGTTATAACGTATACCGTTATATTGCATCACTATTTGACGTATAACGTTATATACTATTACGTTATAACGTATAACGTTATATTGTATCACTATAAGACGTATAACGTTATATACTATTACGTTATAACGTATAACGTTATATTGTATCACTATATGACGTATAACGTTATATACTATTACGTTATAAGGTATAACGATATTATGCATCAGTATATGACGAATAAAGTCATATACTCTTACGTTATAACGTATAACGTTATATTGTATCACTATAAGACGTATAACGTTATATACTATTACGTTATAACGTATAACGTTATATTGTATCACTATAAGACGTATAACGTTATATACTATTACGTTATAACGTATAACGATATATTGCATCACTATATGACGTATAACGTTATATACTATTACGTTATAACGTATAACGATATATTGCATGACTATATGAAGTATAACCTTATATACTATTACGTTATAAGGTATAACGATATTATGCATCAGTATATGACGAATAAAGTCATATACTCTTACGTTATAACGTATAACGTTATATTGTATCACTATAAGACGTATAACGTTATATACTATTACGTTATAACGTATAACGTTATATTGTATCACTATAAGACGTATAACGTTATATACTATTACGTTATAACGTATAACGATATATTGCATCACTATATGACGTATAACGTTATATACAATTACGTTATAAGATATAACGTTATATTGCATCACTATATCACTTATAAAGTTTTATAGCATCCCTATATGACGTATAACGTTATGAACTATTACGTTATAACGTACAGCGTTATAGAGTATTTCCTTATATCGTATAACGATTTATACTATTACGTTATAACGCAAAACGCTATATTGTATCACTATATCACTTATAACGTTATATTGCATCACTATATCACTTATAACGTTATATAGCATCCCTATATGACGTATAGCGTTATGAACTATTACGCTATAACGTATAGCGTTATATTGCATCACTATATGACGTATATCGTTCTGGATTATTACGTTACAACCTATAACGTTATACTGCGTCACTATATGACGTACAACGTTATATACTATTACGTTATAAGGTATAACGATATATTGCATTACTATATGACGTATAACGTTATATACTATTACGTTATAACGGATAACGATATATTTCATCACTATGTGACATATAACGTTATATACTATTACGTTATTACCTATAACGTTATACTGCATCACTATATGACGTATAACATCATATACTGTTATAACGTATAACGTTATATTGTATTTCTATATGACGTATATCGTTCTGGATTATTACGTTACAACCTATAACGTTATACTGCGTCACTATGTGACGTACAACGTTATATACTATTACGTTATAAGGTATAACGATATTATGCATCAGTATATGACGAATAAAGTCATATACTCTTACGTTATAACGTATAACGTTATATTGTATCACTATAAGACGTATAACGTTATATACTATTACGTTATAACGTATAACGATATATTGCATCACTATATGGCGTATAACGTTATATACAATTACGTTATAAGATATAACGTTATATTGCATCACTATATCACTTACAAAGTTTTATAGCATCCCTATATGACGTATAACGTTATGAACTATTACGTTATAACGTATAGCGTTATAGAGTATTTCCTTATATCGTATAACGATTTATACTATTACGTTATAACGCAAAACGCTATATTGTATCACTATATCACTTATAACGTTATATTGCATCACTATATCACTTATTACGTTATATAGCATCCCTATATGACGTATAACGTTATGAACTATTACGCTATAACGTATAGCGTTATATTGCATCACTATATGACGTATATCGTTCTGGATCATTACGTTACAACCTATAACGTTATACTGCGTCACTATATGACGTACAACGTTATATACTATTACGTTATAAGGTATAACGATATATTGCATTACTATATGACGTATAACGTTATATACTATTACGTTATAACGGATAACGATATATTTCATCACTATGTGACATATAACGTTATATACTATTACGTTATTACCTATAACGTTATGCTGCATCACTATATGACGTATAACGTCATATACTGTTATAACGTATAACGTTATATTGCATTTCTATATGACGTATATCGTTCTGGATTATTACGTTAGAACCTATAACGTTATACTGCGTCACTATATGACGTACAACGTTATATACTATTACGTTATAAGGTATAAAGATATATTGCATCACTATGTGAAGTATAACGTTATATACTATTACGTTATAACGCATTACGTTATATTGCATCACTATAACACTTATAACGTTATATTGCATCACTAAATCACTTACAACGTTGTATTGCATCACTATATCACTTATAACGTTATATTGCATCACTATATGATGTATAACCTTTATACTATTACGTTATAACTTAAAGCGGAATATTGCATCACTATATGACGTATAACGTTATGGAGTATTACGTTTTAACGTATAACGTTATATACTATTACGTTATAATTTGATAACGATATATTTCATCACTATGTGATGTATAACGTTATATACTATTACGTTATTACCTATAACGTTATACTGCACCACTATATGACGTATAACGTTATATTGCATTACTAGATGACGTATAACGTTATGGAGTATTACGTTTTAACGTATAACGTTATATACTATTACGTTATTACCTATAACGTTATACTGCACCACTATATGACGTATAACGTTATATTGCATTACTATATGACGTATAACGTTATGGAGTATTACGTTTTATCGTATAACGTTATATTGCATTACTATATGACGTACAAAGTTATCGAGTATTACTATACAACGTATAAAGATATATTGCATCACTATGTGAAGTATAACGTTATATACTATTACGTTATAACGCATAACCTTATATTGCAACACTATATCACTTATAACGTTATATCGCATCACTATATCGCTTATAACGTTATATTGTACCACTATATCACTTATAACGTTATATTGCATCACTATATAACTTATAGCGTTATATTGCACCGCTATATAACGTGTAACGTCATATACTATTACGTTATAACCTATAACGTTGTACTGCACCACTATATGACTTATAACGTTATATACTATTACGTTATAAGATATAAAGTTATGTTGCATCACTATATCACTTATAGCGTTATATTGCATCACTATATGAAGTATACCGTAATATACTAGTACGTTATAACGCATAACACTATATTGCATCACTATATCACTTATAACGTTATATTGCATCACTGTATGACGCATAACGTCATATACTATTACATTATAACATATAACGTTATAGAGTATTTCGCTGTAACGTATGACTACATATTGCATCACTATATGACGAATAACGTCATATACTGTTACGTTATAAAGTATAACGGTATATTGCATTACTATATGGCGCATAACGTTATGGAGCATTATACGTTACAACGTATAACGACATATTGCATGACAATGTGACGTATAACGTCATATACTATTACGTTATAACCTATAACGTTATACTGCATCACTATATGACGTATAACGTTATATACTATTACGTTATAAGGTATAACGATATATTGCATCACTATATGAAGTATAACCTTATATACTATTACATTATAAGGTATAACGATATATTGCACCACTATATGACGTATAACGTCATATACTATTGCGTTATAACCTATAACGTTATACTGCATCACTATATGACGTATAACGTTATATACTATTACGCTATAAGGTATAACGTTATATTGCATCACTATATCACTTATAACGTTATATTGCTTCACTATATGAAGCGTAACGTTATATACTAGTACGTTATAACGCATAACGTTATAGTGCATCACTATATGACGTATAACGTTATGGAGTATTACGCTTTAACGTATAACGTTATATACTATTACGTTATAACGGATAACGATATATTTCATCACTATGTGACGTATAACGTTATGTACTATTACGTTATAAGGTATAACGATATAATGCATCACTATATGAAGTATAACCTTATATACTATTACGTTATAAGGTATATCGTAATAAGGTATTACGTTATATGGTATATCGTAATAAGGTATTACGTTATAAGGTATTACGTTATAACGATATATTGCATTACAATATGAAGTATAACCTTATATACTACTACGTTATAAGGTATAACGATATATTGCTTGACTATATGAAGTATAACCTTATATACTATTACATTATAAGGTATAACGATATATTGCACCACTATATGTCGTATAGCGTCCCATACTATTACGTTATAACGTATAACGTTGTACTGCACCACTTTATGACGTATAACGTCATATACTATTACGTTACAACCAATAACGTTATACTGCGTCACTATATGACGTATAACGTTATATACTATTACGTTATAAGGTATAACGTTATATTGCATCACTATATCACTTATACCGTTATATAGCATCCCAATATGACGTATAACGTTATGAACTATTACGTTATAACGTATAGCGCTATATTGCATCACTATATCACTTACAACGTTATATTGCATCACTATATCACTTATAACGTTATATGGCATTACTATATAACGTATAACGTTATGGAGTATTACGTTATAACCTATAGTGTTATAGAGTATTACCGTATATCGTATAACGATTTTCACTATTACTTATAACGCATAACGTTATATTGCATCACTATATCACTTATAACGTTATATTGCATCACTATATCACTTATAACGTTATATTGTACCACTATATCAGTTATAACGTTATATTGCATCACTATATCACATATAACGTTATATTGCACCGCTATACGACGTATAACGTCATATACTATTACGTTATAACCTATAACGTTGTACTGCATCACTATATGACGTTTAACGTTATAAACTATTACGTTATAAGGCATAACGTCATATTGCATCACTATATCACTTATAACGATATATTGCACCACTATATGACGTATAACGTCATATACTATTACGTTAGAACCTATAACGTCATGCTGCGTCACTATATGACGTGTAACGATATATACTATTACGTTATAAGGTATAACGATATATTTCATCACTATGTGACGTATAACGTTATGTACTATTACGTTATATGGTATAACGATATAATGCATCACTATATGTAGTATAACCTTATATACTACTACGTTATAAGGTATAACAATATATTGCACCACTATATGACGTATAACGTTATATACTATTACGTTATAAGGTATAACGTTATATTGCATCACTATATCACTTATAACGTTATATAGCATCCCTATATGACGTATAACGTCATATACTATTACGTTGTAACCTATAACGTTGTACTGCAACACTATATGACGTATAACGTTATATGCTATTACGTTATAAGGTATAACGTTATATTGCATCACTATATGACGTATAACGTTATGGAGTATTACGTTTCAACGTATAACGTTATATACTATTACGGTATAGCGGATAACGTTATATTTATCACTATGTGACGTATAACGTTATATGCTATTACTTTAGAACCTATAACGTTGTACTGCGTCACTGTATTACGTATAACGTTATATACTATTACGTTATAAGGTATAACGATATATTGCATTACTATATGAAGTATAACCTTATATACTACTACGTTATAAGGTATAACGATATATTGCTTGACTATATGAAGTATAACCTTATATACTATTACATTATAAGGTATAACGATATATTGCACCACTATATGTCGTATAGCGTCCCATACTATTACGTTATATCCTATAACGTTGTACTGCATCACTATATGACGTATAACGTTATATATTATTACGCTATAAGGTATAACGTTATATTGCAACACTATATCACTTATAACGTTATATTGCATCACTATATGACGTATAAAGTTATGGAGTATTACGTTTTAACGTATAACGTTATATTGCATTACTATATGACGTATAACGTTTTGGAGTATTACGTTACAACGTATAACGATATATTGCATCACTATGTGACGTATAACGTTATATACTATTACGTTATAACCTATAACGTTATACTGCGTCACTATATGACGTATAACGTTATATACTATTACGTTAAAAGGTATAACAATATATTGCATCACTATATGAAGTATAACATTATATACTATTACGTTATAAGGTATAACGTTATATTGCTTCACTATATGAAGTATAACCGTATATACTATTACATTATAAGGTATAACGATATATTGCACCACTATATGACGTATAACGTCATATACTATTACGTTATAACCTATAACGTTGTACTGCATCATTATATGACGTATAACGTCATATACTATTACGTTATAAGATATAACGTTATGTTGCATCACTATATCACTTATACCGTTATATAGCATCCCAATATGACGTATAACGTTATGAACTATTACGTTATAACGTATAGCGTTATATTGCATCACTATATCACTTACAATGTTATATTGCATCACTATATCACTTATAACGTTATATGGCATTACTATATGATGTATAACCTTTATACTATTACGTTATAACTTAAAGCGGAATATTGCATCACTATATGACGTATAACGTTATGGAGTATTACGTTCTAACGTATAACGTTATATACTATTACGTTATAACGCATAACGTTATATTGCATCACTATATCACATATAACGTTATATTGCACCGCTATACGACGTATAACGTCATATACTATTACGTTAGAACGTATAGCGTTATATTGCATCACTATATCCCTTGTAACGTTATATTGCATCACTATATCACTTATAACGTTATATTGCATTACTATATGACGTATAACGTTATGGAGTATTATGTTACAACGAATAACGATATATTGCATCACTATGTGGCGTATAACGATATATACTATTACGTTATAACGCATAACGTTATATTGCATCACTATATCACTCATAACGTTATATTGCACCACTATATGACGTATAACGGCATATACTATTACGTTGTAACCTATAACGTTGTACTGCAACACTATATGACGTATAACGTTATATGCTATTACGTTATAAGGTATAACGTTATATTGCATCACTATATGACGTATAACGTTATGGAGTATTACGTTTCAACGTATAACGTTATATACTATTACGGTATAGCGGATAACGTTATATTTATCACTATGTGACGTATAACGTTATATGCTATTACTTTAGAACCTATAACGTTGTACTGCGTCACTGTATTACGTATAACGTTATATACTATTACGTTATAAGGTATAACGATATATTGCATTACTATATGAAGTATAACCTTATATACTACTACGTTATAAGGTATAACGATATATTGCTTGACTATATGAAGTATAACCTTATATACTATTACATTATAAGGTATAACGATATATTGCACCACTATATGTCGTATAGCGTCCCATACTATTACGTTATATCCTATAACGTTGTACTGCATCACTATATGACGTATAACGTTATATATTATTACGCTATAAGGTATAACGTTATATTGCAACACTATATCACTTATAACGTTATATTGCATCACTATATGACGTATAAAGTTATGGAGTATTACGTTTTAACGTATAACGTTATATTGCATTACTATATGACGTATAACGTTTTGGAGTATTACGTTACAACGTATAACGATATATTGCATCACTATGTGACGTATAACGTTATATACTATTACGTTATAACCTATAACGTTGTACTGCGTCACAATATGACGCATAACGACATATACTGTTATAACGTATGACGTTATATTGCATTACTATATGACGTATAACGTTATGGAGTATTACGTTACAACCTATAACGTTATACTGCGTCACTATATGACGTATAACGTTATATACTATTACGTTAAAAGGTATAACAATATATTGCATCACTATATGAAGTATAACATTATATACTATTACGTTATAAGGTATAACGTTATATTGCTTCACTATATGAAGTATAACCTTATATACTATTACATTATAAGGTATAACGATATATTGCACCACTATATGACGTATAACGTCATATACTATTACGTTATAACCTATAACGTTGTACTGCATCATTATATGACGTATAACGTCATATACTATTACGTTATAAGATATAACGTTATGTTGCATCACTATATCACTTATACCGTTATATAGCATCCCAATATGACGTATAACGTTATGAACTATTACGTTATAACGTATAGCGTTATATTGCATCACTATATCACTTACAATGTTATATTGCATCACTATATCACTTATAACGTTATATGGCATTACTATATGATGTATAACCTTTATACTATTACGTTATAACTTAAAGCGGAATATTGCATCACTATATGACGTATAACGTTATGGAGTATTACGTTTTAACGTATAACGTTATATACTATTACGTTATAACGCATAACGTTATATTGCATCACTATATCACATATAACGTTATATTGCACCGCTATACGACGTATAACGTCATATACTATTACGTTAGAACGTATAGCGTTATATTGCATCACTATATCACTTGTAACGTTATATTGCATCACTATATCACTTATAACGTTATATTGCATTACTATATGACGTATAACGTTATGGAGTATTATGTTACAACGAATAACGATATATTGCATCACTATGTGGCGTATAACGATATATACTATTACGTTATAACGCATAACGTTATATTGCATCACTATATCACTCATAACGTTATATTGCACCACTATATGACGTATAACGGCATATACTATTACGTTGTAACCTATAACGTTGTACTGCATCACTGTATGACGTATAACGTTATATACTATTACGCTATAAGGTATAACGTTATATTGCAACACTATATCACTTATAACGTTATATTGCACCACTATATGACGTATAACGTCATATACTATTACGTTGTAACCTATAACGTTGTACTGCAACACTATATGACGTATAACGTTATATGCTATTACGTTATAAGGTATAACGTTATATTGCAACACTATATAACTTATAACGTTATGGAGTATTACGTTTCAACGTATAACGATATATTGCATCACTATGTGGCGTATAACGATATATACTATTACGTTATAACGCATAACGTTATATTGCATCACTATATCACTTATAACGTTATATTGCACCACTATATGACGTATAACGTCATATACTATTACGTTGTAACCTATAACGTTGTACTGCAACACTATATGACGTATAACGTTATATGCTATTACGTTATAAGGTATAACGTTATATTGCATCACTATATGACGTATAACGTTATGGAGTATTACGTTTCAACGTATAACGTTATATACTATTACGGTATAACGGATAACGTTATATTTATCACTATGTGACGTATAACGTTATATGCTATTACTTTAGAGCCTATAACGTTGTACTGCGTCACTGTATTACGTATAACGTTATATACTATTACGTTATAAGGTATAACGATATATTGCATTACTATATGAAGGATAACCTTATATACTACTACGTTATAAGGTATAACGATATATTGCTTGACTATATGAAGTATAACCTTATATACTATTACATTATAAGGTATAACGATATATTGCACCACTATATGTCGTATAGCGTCCCATACTATTACGTTATATCCTATAACGTTGTACTGCATCACTATATGACGTATAACGTTATATATTATTACGCTATAAGGTATAACGTTATATTGCAACACTATATCACTTATAACGTTATATTGCATCACTATATGACGTATAAAGTTATGGAGTATTACGTTTTAACGTATAACGTTATATTGCATTACTATATGACGTATAACGTTTTGGAGTATTACGTTACAACGTATAACGATATATTGCATCACTATGTGACGTATAACGTTATATACTATTACGTTATAACCTATAACGTTGTACTGCGTCACAATATGACGCATAACGACATATACTGTTATAACGTATGACGTTATATTGCATTACTATATGACGTATAACGTTATGGAGTATTACGTTACAACCTATAACGTTATACTGCGTCACTATATGACGTATAACGTTATATACTATTACGTTAAAAGGTATAACAATATATTGCATCACTATATGAAGTATAACATTATATACTTTTACGTTATAAGGTATAACGTTATATTGCTTCACTATATGAAGTATAACCTTATATACTATTACATTATAAGGTATAACGATATATTGCACCACTATATGACGTATAACGTCATATACTATTACGTTATAACCTATAACGTTGTACTGCATCATTATATGACGTATAACGTCATATACTATTACGTTATAAGATATAACGTTATGTTGCATCACTATATCACTTATACCGTTATATAGCATCCCAATATGACGTATAACGTTATGAACTATTACGTTATAACGTATAGCGTTATATTGCATCACTATATCACTTACAATGTTATATTGCATCACTATATCACTTATAACGTTATATGGCATTACTATATGATGTATAACCTTTATACTATTACGTTATAACTTAAAGCGGAATATTGCATCACTATATGACGTATAACGTTATGGAGTATTACGTTTTAACGTATAACGTTATATACTATTACGTTATAACGCATAACGTTATATTGCATCACTATATCACATATAACGTTATATTGCACCGCTATACGACGTATAACGTCATATACTATTACGTTAGAACGTATAGCGTTATATTGCATCACTATATCACTTGTAACGTTATATTGCATCACTATATCACTTATAACGTTATATTGCATTACTATATGACGTATAACGTTATGGAGTATTATGTTACAACGAATAACGATATATTGCATCACTATGTGGCGTATAACGATATATACTATTACGTTATAACGCATAACGTTATATTGCATCACTATATCACTCATAACGTTATATTGCACCACTATATGACGTATAACGGCATATACTATTACGTTGTAACCTATAACGTTGTACTGCATCACTGTATGACGTATAACGTTATATACTATTACGCTATAAGGTATAACGTTATATTGCAACACTATATCACTTATAACGTTATATTGCACCACTATATGACGTATAACGTCATATACTATTACGTTGTAACCTATAACGTTGTACTGCAACACTATATGACGTATAACGTTATATGCTATTACGTTATAAGGTATAACGTTATATTGCAACACTATATAACTTATAACGTTATGGAGTATTACGTTTCAACGTATAACGATATATTGCATCACTATGTGGCGTATAACGATATATACTATTACGTTATAACGCATAACGTTATATTGCATCACTATATCACTTATAACGTTATATTGCACCACTATATGACGTATAACGTCATATACTATTACGTTGTAACCTATAACGTTGTACTGCAACACTATATGACGTATAACGTTATATGCTATTACGTTATAAGGTATAACGTTATATTGCATCACTATATGACGTATAACGTTATGGAGTATTACGTTTCAACGTATAACGTTATATACTATTACGGTATAACGGATAACGTTATATTTATCACTATGTGACGTATAACGTTATATGCTATTACTTTAGAGCCTATAACGTTGTACTGCGTCACTGTATTACGTATAACGTTATATACTATTACGTTATAAGGTATAACGATATATTGCATTACTATATGAAGGATAACCTTATATACTACTACGTTATAAGGTATAACGATATATTGCTTGACTATATGAAGTATAACCTTATATACTATTACATTATAAGGTATAACGATATATTGCACCACTATATGTCGTATAGCGTCCCATACTATTACGTTATATCCTATAACGTTGTACTGCATCACTATATGACGTATAACGTTATATATTATTACGCTATAAGGTATAACGTTATATTGCAACACTATATCACTTATAACGTTATATTGCATCACTATATGACGTATAAAGTTATGGAGTATTACGTTTTAACGTATAACGTTATATTGCATTACTATATGACGTATAACGTTTTGGAGTATTACGTTACAACGTATAACGATATATTGCATCACTATGTGACGTATAACGTTATATACTATTACGTTATAACCTATAACGTTGTACTGCGTCACAATATGACGCATAACGACATATACTGTTATAACGTATGACGTTATATTGCATTACTATATGACGTATAACGTTATGGAGTATTACGTTACAACCTATAACGTTATACTGCGTCACTATATGACGTATAACGTTATATACTATTACGTTAAAAGGTATAACAATATATTGCATCACTATATGAAGTATAACATTATATACTTTTACGTTATAAGGTATAACGTTATATTGCTTCACTATATGAAGTATAACCTTATATACTATTACATTATAAGGTATAACGATATATTGCACCACTATATGACGTATAACGTCATATACTATTACGTTATAACCTATAACGTTGTACTGCATCATTATATGACGTATAACGTCATATACTATTACGTTATAAGATATAACGTTATGTTGCATCACTATATCACTTATACCGTTATATAGCATCCCAATATGACGTATAACGTTATGAACTATTACGTTATAACGTATAGCGTTATATTGCATCACTATATCACTTACAATGTTATATTGCATCACTATATCACTTATAACGTTATATGGCATTACTATATGATGTATAACCTTTATACTATTACGTTATAACTTAAAGCGGAATATTGCATCACTATATGACGTATAACGTTATGGAGTATTACGTTTTAACGTATAACGTTATATACTATGACGTTATAACGCATAACGTTATATTGCATCACTATATCACTTTTAACGTTATATTGCATCACTATATCACTTATAACGTTATATTGCATTACTATATGACGTATAACGTTATGGAGTATTATGTTACAACGAATAACGATATATTGCATCACTATGTGGCGTATAACGATATATACTATTACGTTATAACGCATAACGTTATATTGCATCACTATATCACTCATAACGTTATATTGCACCACTATATGACGTATAACGGCATATACTATTACGTTGTAACCTATAACGTTGTACTGCATCACTGTATGACGTATAACGTTATATACTATTACGCTATAAGGTATAACGTTATATTGCAACACTATATCACTTATAACGTTATATTGCACCACTATATGACGTATAACGTCATATACTATTACGTTGTAACCTATAACGTTGTACTGCAACACTATATGACGTATAACGTTATATGCTATTACGTTATAAGGTATATCGTTATATTGCAACACTATATAACTTATAACGTTATGGAGTATTACGTTTCAACGTATAACGTTATATACTATTACGGTATAACGGATAATGTTATATTTATCACTATGTGACGTATAACGTTATATGCTATTACTTTAGAACCTATAACGTTGTACTGCGTCACTGTATGACGTATAACGTTATATACTATTACGTTATAAGGTATAACGATATATTGCATTACTATATGAAGTATAACCTTATATACTACTACGTTATAAGGTATAACGATATATTGCTTGACTATATGAAGTATAACCTTATATACTATTACATTATAAGGTATAACGATATATTGCACCACTATATGTCGTATAGCGTCCCATACTATTACGTTATATCCTATAACGTTGTACTGCATCACTATATGACGTATAACGTTATATACTATTACGCCATAAGGTATAACGTTATATTGCAACACTATATCACTTATAACGTTATATTGCATCACTATATGACGTATAAAGTTATGGAGTATTACGTTTTAACGTATAACGTTATATTGCATTACTATATGACGTATAACGTTTTGGAGTATTACGTTACAACGTATAACGATATATTGCATCACTATGTGACGTATAACGTTATATACTATTGCGTTATAACCTATACCGTTGTACTGCGTCACAATATGACGCATAACGACATATACTGTTATAACGTATGACGTTATATTGCATTACTATATGACGTATAACGTTATGGAGTATTACGTTACAACCTATAACGTTATACTGCGTCACTATATGACGTATAACGTTATATACTATTACGTTAAAAGGTATAACAATATATTGCATCACTATATGAAGTATAACATTATATACTATTACGTTATAAGGTATAACGTTATATTGCTTCACTATATGAAGTATAACCTTATATACTATTACATTATAAGGTATAACGATATATTGCACCACTATATGACGTATAACGTCATATACTATTACGTTATAACCTTTAACGTTGTACTGCTTCATTATATGACGTATAACGTCATATACTATTACGTTAGAAGATATAACGTTATGTTGCATCACTATATCACTTATACCGTTATATAGCATCCCAATATGACGTATAACGTTATGAACTATTACGTTATAACGTATAGCGTTCTATTGCATCACTATATCACTTACAACGTTATATTGCATCACTATATCACTTATAACGTTATATGGCATTACTATATGATGTATAACCTTTATACTATTACGTTATAACTTAAAGCGGAATATTGCATCACTATATGACGTATAACGTTATGGAGTATTACGTTTTAACGTATAACGTTATATACTATTACGTTATAACGCATAACGTTATATTGCATCACTATATCACATATAACGTTATATTGCACCGCTATACGACGTATAACGTCATATACTATTACGTTAGAACGTATAGCGTTATATTGCATCACTATATCACTTGTAACGTTATATTGCATCACTATATCACTTATAACGTTATATTGCATTACTATATGACGTATAACGTTATGGAGTATTATGTTACAACGAATAACGACATATTGCATCACTATGTGGCGTATAACGATATATACTATTACGTTATAACGCATAACGTTATATTGCATCACTATATCACTCATAACGTTATATTGCACCACTATATGACGTATAACGGCATATACTATTACGTTGTAACCTATAACGTTGTACTGCATCACTGTATGACGTATAACGTTATATACTATTACGCTATAAGGTATAACGTTATATTGCAACACTATATCACTTATAACGTTATATTGCACCACTATATGACGTATAACGTCATATACTATTACGTTGTAACCTATAACGTTGTACTGCAACACTATATGACGTATAACGTTATATGCTATTACGTTATAAGGTATAACGTTATATTGCATCACTATATGACGTATAACGTTATGGAGTATTACGTTTCAACGTATAACGTTATATACTATTACGTTATAACGCATAACGTTATATTGCATCACTATATCACATATAACGTTATATTGCACCGCTATACGACGTATAACGTCATATACTATTACGTTAGAACGTATAGCGTTATATTGCATCACTATATCACTTGTAACGTTATATTGCATCACTATATCACTTATAACGTTATATTGCATTACTATATGACGTATAACGTTATGGAGTATTATGTTACAACGAATAACGATATATTGCATCACTATGTGGCGTATAACGATATATACTATTACGTTATAACGCATAACGTTATATTGCATCACTATATCACTCATAACGTTATATTGCACCACTATATGACGTATAACGGCATATACTATTACGTTGTAACCTATAACGTTGTACTGCATCACTGTATGACGTATAACGTTATATACTATTACGTCATAATGCATAACGTTATAATGCATCACTATATGACGTATAACGTTATATACTATTACGTTATAACGTATGGCGATATATTTCATCACTATATCATAACTATGTGACACTATGTGACGGATAACGTTATATACTATTACGTTATTACCTATACCGTTATACTGCATCACTATATGACGTATAACGTCATATACTGTTATAACGTATGACGTTATATTGCATGACTATATGACGTATAACGTTATGGAGTATTACGTTACAACGTATAACGATATATTGCATCACTATGTGACATATAACGTTATATACTATTACGTTATTACCTATAACGTTATACCGCATCACTATATGACGTATAACGTCATATAGTGTTATAACGTATAACGTTATATTGCATTTCTATATGACGTATATCGTTCTGGATTATTACGTTGCAACCTATAACGTTATACTGCGTCACTATATGACGTACAACGTTATATACTATTACGTTATAAGGTATAACGATATTTTGCATCAGAATATGACGAATAACGTCATATACTCTTACGTTATAACGTATAACGTTATATTGCAGCACTATTTGACGTATAACGTTATATACTATTACGTTATAATGCATAACGTTATATTGCATCACTATATGACGTATAACGTAATATACTATTACGTTATAACGGATAACGATATATTTCATCACTATGTGACATAACGTTATATAGTATTACGTTATAACGTATAACGATATATTGCATCACTATATGACGTATAATGTTATATACTATTGCGTTATAAGATATAACGTTATATTGCATCACTATATCACTTATAACGATATATAGCATCCCTATATGACGTATAACGTTATGAACTGTTACGTTATAACGTATAGCGTTATTTTGCATCACTATATGACGTATAACGTTATGGAGTATTACGTTTTAACGTATAACGTTATATTGCATTACTATTTGACGTACAACGTTATCGAGTATTACTATACAACGTATAAAGATATATTGCATCACTATGTGAAGTATAACGTTATATACTATTGCGTTATAACGCATAACCTTATATTGGAATACTATATCACTTATAACGTTATATCGCATCACTATATCGCTTATAACGTTATACTGTACCACTATATCACTTATAACGTTATATTGCAATACTATATCACTTATAACGTTATATTGCACCGCTATATATCGTGTAACGTCATATACTATTACGTTATAACCTATAACGTTGTACTGCATCACTATATGACGTATAACGTTATATACTATTACGTTATAAGATATAAAGTTATGTTGCATCACTATATCACTTATAGCGTTATATTGCATCACAATATGAAGTATAACGTAATATACTAGTACGTTATAACGCATAACACTATATTGCATCACTATATCACTTATAACGTTATATTGCATCACTGTATGACGCATAACGTCATATACTATTACATTATAACATATAACGTTATAGAGTATTTCGCTGTAACGTATGACTACATATTGCATCACTATATGACGAATAACGTCATATACTGTTACGTTATAACGTATAACGGTATATTGCATTACTATATGGCGCATAACGTTATGGAGCATCACGTTACAACGTATAACGACATATTGCATGTCAATGTGACGTATAACGTCATATACTATTACGTTATAACCTATAACGTTATACTGCATCACTATATGACGTATAACGTTATATACTATTACGCTATAAGGTATAACGTTATATTGCATCACTATATCACTTATAACGTTATATTGCTTCACTATATGAAGCGTAACGTTATATACTAGTACGTTATAACGCATAACGTTATAGTGCATCTCTATATGACGTATAACGTTATGGAGTATTACGTTTTAACGTATAACGTTATATACTATTACGTTATAACGGATAACGATATATTTCATCACTATGTGACGTATAACGTTATGTACTATTACGTTATAAGGTGTAACGACATAATGCATCACAATATGAAGTATGACCTTATATACTATTACGTTATAATGTATATCGTAATAAGGTATTACGTTATAAGGTATTACGTTATAACGATATATTGCTTGACTATATGAAGTATAACCTTATATACTATTACATTATAAGGTATAACGATATATTGCACCACTTTATGACGTATAACGTCATATACTATTACGTTACAACCAATAACGTTATACTGCGTCACCATATGACGTATAACGTTATATACTATTACGTTATAAGGTATAACGTTATATTGCATCACTATATCACTTATACCGTTATATAGCATCCCAATATGACGTATAACGTTATGAACTATTACGTTATAACGTATAACGTTGTACTGCAGCACTATATGACGTATAACGTTATATACTATTACGCTATAAGGTATAACGTTATATTGCAACACTATATCACTTATAACGCTATATTGCATCACTATATGTCGTATAACGTTATATACTATTACGTAATAAGGTATAACGTTATATTGCATCACAATATCACTTATAACGTTATATAGCATCCCTATATGACGTATAACGTTATGAACTATTACGTTGTAACGTATAGCGTTGTAGATTATTACCTTATATCGTATAACGATTTAAACTATTATGTTATAACGCATAACGTTATATTGCATCACTATATCACTTATAACGTTATATTGCATCACTATATCACTTATAACGTTATATTGTACCACTATATCAGTTATAACGTTATATTGCATCACTATATCACATATAACGTTATATTGCACCGCTATACGACGTATAACGTCATATACTATTACGTTAGAACCTATAACGTTATACTGCGTCACTATATGACGTATAACGATATATACTATTACGTTATAAGGTATAACGATATAATGCATCACAATATGAAGTATAACCTTATATACTATTACGCTATAAGGTATAACAATATATTGCACCACTATATGACGTATAACGTCGTATAATATTACGTTATAACCTATAACGTTGTACTGCATCACTATATGACGTTTAACGTTATAAACTATTACGTTATAAGGCATAACGTCATATTGCATCACTATATCACTTATAACGATATATTGCACCACTATATGACGTATAACGTCATATACTATTACGTTAGAACCTATAACGTCATGCTGCATCACTATATGACGTATAACGATATATACTATTACGTTATAAGGTATAACGATATATTTCATCACTATGTGACGTATAACGTTATGTACTATTACGTTATAAGGTATAACGATATAATGCATCACTATATGTAGTATAACCTTATATGCTACTACGTTATAAGGTATAACAATATATTGCACCACTATATGACGTATAACGTTATGGAGTATTACGTTTTAATGTATAACGTTATATACTATTACGTTATAACGCATAACGCTATATTGCATCACTATATCACTTATAACGTTATATTGCACAACTATTTGACGTATAACGTCGTATAATATTACGTTATAACCTATAACGTTGCACCGCATCACTATATGACGTATAACGTTGTATACTATTACGTTATAAGGTATAACGTTGTACTGCATCACTATATCACTTATAACGTTATATTGCATCACTATATGACGTATAACGTTATATACTATTACGTTATAAGGTATAACGTTATATTGCATCACTATATCACTTATAACGTTATATTGCATCACGATATCACTTATAACGTTATATTGCATCACTATATCACTTATAACGTTATATTGCATCACTATATGACGTATAACGTTATATACTATTACGTTATAAGGTATAACGTTGTACTGCATCACTATATCACTTATAACGTTATATTGCATCACTATATCACTTATAACGTTATATTGCATCACGATATCACTTATAACGTTATATTGCATCACTATATCACTTATAACGTTATATTGCATCACTATATGACGTATAACGTTATATACTATTACGTTATAAGGTATAACGTTGTACTGCATCACTATATCACTTATAACGTTATATTGCATCACTATATGACGTATAACGTTATATACTATTACGTTATAAGGTATAACGTTATATAGCATCACTATATCACTTATAACGTTATATTGCTTCACTATATGAAGCGTAACGTTATATACTAGTACGTTATAACGCATAACGTTGTACTGCATCACTATATCACTTATAACGTTATATTGCACCTCTATATGACGTATAACGTTATATACTATTACGTTATAAGGTATAACGTTATATTGCATCACTATATAACTTATAACGTTATATAGCATCCCTATATGACGTATAACGTTATGAACTATTACGTTATAACGTATAGCGTTATATTGCATCACTATATCACTTATAACGTAATATTGTATTACTATATGACGTATAACGTTATGGAGTATTGCGTTACAAGGTATAACGATATATTGCATCACTATGTGACATATAACGTTATATGCTATTACGTTATAAGATATAACGTTATATTGCATCACTATATAACTTATAACGTTATATAGCATCCCTATATGACGTATAACGTTATGGACTATTACGTTATAACGTATAGCGTTATATTGCATCACTATATCACTTATAACGTAATATTGTATTACTATATGACGTATAACGTTATGGAGTATTGCGTTACAAGGTATAACGATATATTGCATCACTATGTGACATATAACGTTATATGCTATTACGTTATAAGGTATAACGTTATATTGCATCACTATATAACTTATAACGTTATATAGCATCCCTATATGACGTATAACGTTATGAACTATTACGTTATAATGCATAACGTTATATTGCATCACTGTATGACGTATAACGTTATATACTATTACGTTATAACGTATGGCGATATATTTCATCACTATATCATATCTATGTGACACTATGTGACGGATAACGTTATATACTATTACGTTATTACCTATAACGTTATACTGCATCACTATATGACGTATAACGTCATATACTGTTATAACGTATGACGTTATATTGCATGACTATATGACGTATAACGTTATGGAGTATTACGTTTCAACGTATAACGTTATATACTATTACGGTATAACGGATAACGATATATTTATCACTATGTGACGTATAACGTTATATGCTATTACTTTAGAACCTATAACGTTATACTGCGTCACTGTATGACGTATAACGTTATATACTATTACGTTATAAGGTATAACGATATATTGCATTACTATATGAAGTATAACCTTATATACTACTACGTTATAAGGTATAACGATATATTGCTTGACTATATGAAGTATAACCTTATATACTATTACATTATAAGATATAACGATATATTGCACCACTATATGTCGTATAGCGTCCCATACTATTACGTTATAACCTATAACGTTGTACTGCATCACTATATGACGTATAACGTTATATACTATTACGTTATAAGGTATAACGTTATATTGCATCACTATATAACTTATAACCTTATATAGCATCCCTATATGACGTATAACGTTATGAACTATTACGTTATAACGTATAGCGTTATATTGCATCACTATATCACTTATAACGTAATATTGTATTACTATATGACGTATAACGTTATGGAGTATTGCGTTACAACGTATAACGATATATTGCATCACTATGTGACATATAACGTTATATGCTATTACGTTATAAGGTATAACGTTATATTGCATCACTATATCACTTATAACGTTATAATGCACCACTATATGGCGTATAACGTCATATACTATTACGTCAAAACCTATAACGATGTAGTGCATCACTATATGACGTATAACGTTATATACTATTACGTTATATGGTGTAACGTTATATTGCAACACTATATAACTTATGACGTTATATAGCATCCCTATATGACGTATAACGTTATGAACTATTACGTTATAACGTATAGCGTTATATTGCATCACTATATCACTTATAACGTAATATTGTATTACTATATGACGTATAACGTTATGGAGTATTGCGTTACAACGTATAACGATATATTGCATCACTATGTGGCGTATAACGATATATACTATTACGTTATAACGCATAACGTTATATTGCATCACTATATCACTTATAACGTTATATTGCACCACTATATGACGTATAACGTCATATACTATTACGTTGTAACCTATAACGTTGTACTGCAACACTATATGACGTATAACGTTATATGCTATTACGTTAGAAGCTATAACGTTATTTTGCATCACTATATGACGTATAACGTTATGGAGTATTACGTTTCAACGTATAACGTTATATACTATTACGGTATAACGGATAACGTTATATTGCAACACTATATCACTTATAACGTTATATTGCATCACTATATGACGTATAACGTTTTGGAGTATTACGTTACAACGTATAACGATATATTGCATCACTATGTGACGTATAACGTTATATACTATTACGTTATAACCTATAACGTTGTACTGCATCACAATATGACGCATAACGACATATACTGTTATAACGTATGACGTTATATTGCATTACTATATGACGTATAACGTTATGGAGTATTACGTTACAACCTATAACGTTATACTGCGTCACTATATGACGTATAACGTTATATACTATTACGTTATAAGGTATAACAATATATTGCATCACTATATGAAGTATAACATTATATACTATTACGTTATAAGGTATAACGTTATATTGCTTCACTATATGAAGTATAACCTTATATACTATTACATTATAAGGTATAACGATATATTGCACCACTATATGACGTATAACGTCATATACTATTACGTTATAACCTATAACGTTGTACTGCATCATTATATGACGTATAACGTCATATACTATTACGTTATAAGATATAACGTTATATTGCATCACTATATCACTTATACCGTTATATAGCATCCCAATATGACGTATAACGTTATGAACTATTACGTTATAACGTATAGCGTTATATTGCATCACTATATCACTTACAACGTTATATTGCATCACTATATCACTTATAACGTTATATGGCATTACTATATAACGTATAACGTTATGGAGTATTACGTTATAACCTATAGTGTTATAGAGTATTACCTTATATCGTATAACGATTTTCACTATTACTTATAACGCATAACGCTATATTGCATCGCTATATGATGTATAACGTTATATACTATTACGTAATAAGGTATAACGTTATTTTGCATCACTATAACACTTATAACGTTATATAGCATCCCTATATGTCGTATAACGTTATGAACTATTACGTTATGACGTATAGCGTTGTAGAGTATTACCTTATACCGTATAACGATTTAAACTATTACGTTATAACGCATAACGTTATATTGCATCACTATATCACTTATAACGTTATATTGCATCACTATATCACTTATAACGTTATATTGTACCACTATATCAGTTATAACGTTATATTGCATCACTATATCACATATAACGTAATATTGCACCGCTATATGACGTATAACGTCTTATACTATTACGTTAGAACCTATAACGTTATACTGCGTTACTATATGTCGTATAACGATATATTGCATCACTATGTGACGTATAACGTTATATACTATTACGTTATAACCTATAACGTTGTACTGCGTCACAATATGACGCATAACGACATATACTGTTATAACGTATGACGTTATATTGCATTACTATATGACGTATAACGTTATGGAGTATTACGTTACAACCTATAACGTTATACTGCGTCACTATATGACGTATAACGTTATATACTATTACGTTATAAGGTATAACAATATATTGCATCACTATATGAAGTATAACATTATATACTATTACGTTATAAGGTATAACGTTATATTGCTTCACTATATGAAGTATAACCTTATATACTATTACATTATAAGGTATAACGATATATTGCACCACTATATGACGTATAATGTCATATACTATTACGTTATAACCTATAACGTTGTACTGCATCACTATATGACGTATAACGTTATATACTATTACGTTATAAGGTATAACGATATACTGCATCACTATATCACTCATAACGTTATATAGCATCCCTATATGACGTATAACGTTATGAACTATTACGTTATAACGTATAGTGTTATAGAGTATTACCTTATATCGTATAACGATTTATACTATTACGTTATAACGCATAACGTTATATTGCATCACTATGTCACATTTAACGTTATATTGCATCACTATATAACGTATAACGTTATGAAGTATTACGTTGTAGCGTATAACGATTTATACTATTACGTTATTACCTATAACGTTACACTGCATCACTATATGATGTATAATGTTATAAACTGTTATAACGTATAACGTTATGTTGCTTTACTATATGACGTATAACGTTATGGAGTATTACGTTACAACCTATAACGTTATACTGCGTCATTATATGACGTATAACGTTATATACTATTACGTTATAAGGTGTAACGATATATTGCATCACTATATGAAGTATAACCTTATATACTATTACGTTATAAGGTATAACGATATATTGCATTACAATATGACGTATAACGTTATATAGTATTACGTTATAACGGATAACGATATAATTCTTCACAATATGACGTATAACGATATATACTATTACGTTAGAACGTATAACGTTATATTGCACCACTATATGACGTATAACGTTATGGAGTAATACGTATTAACGCATAACGTTATATTGCATCAGTATATCACTTATAACGTTATATTGCATCACTATATGAAGTATAACCTTATATACTATTACGTTATAACGCATAAAGCTATTGCATCACTATATCACTAATAACGTTATATTGCATCACTATATGACGTATAACGTCATATTCTGTTACGTTATAACGTATAACGTTATATTCCATCACTATGTGACGTATAACGTTATATACTATTACGTTATATCCTATAACATTATACTGGATCACTATATGACGTATAACGTTATATACTATTACGTTATAAAGTATAACGATATATTGCATCACTATATGAAGTATAACCTTATATGCTATTACGTTATAACGGATAACGTTATATTGCATCATTATATCACCTATAACGTTATATTTCATCACTATATGACGTATAACGTTTATACTATTACGTTATAACTTATAACGCTATTGCATCACTATATCACTAATAACGTTATATTGCAACACTATATGACGTATAACGTTATATACTATTACGTTATAAGATATAACGTTATATTGCATCACTATATCACTTATAACGTTATATAGCATCCCTATATGACGTATAACGTTATGAACTATTACGTTATAACGTATAGCGTTATAGAGTATTACCTTATATTGTATAACGATTTATACTATTACGTTATAACGCATAACCTTATATTGCATCACTATATCACTTATAACGTTATATTGCATCACTATATCGCTTATAACGTTATATTGTACCACTATATCACTTATAACGTTATATTGCATCACTATATGACGTACAACGTCATATACTATTACGCTATAACCTATAACGTTGTACTGCATCACTATATGACGTATAACGTTATATACTATTACGTTATAAGATATAACGTTATATTGCATCACTGTATCACTTATAGCGTTATATTGCATCACTATATGACGCATAACGTCATATACTATTACATTATAACTTATAACGTTATAGAGTATTACGCTATAACGTATGACTACATATTGCATCACTATATGACGAATAACGTCATATACTTTTACGTTATAACGTATAACGGTATATTGCATAACTATATGACGCATAACGTTATGGAGCATTACGTTACAACGTATAACGACATATTGCATGACTATGTGACGTATAACGTTATATAATATTGCGTTATAACCTATAACGCTATACTGCATCACTATATGACGTATAACGTTATATACTGTTACGTTATAACGTATAACGATATATTGCATCACTATTTGAGGTATAACGTTATATACTATTACGTTATGACGCATAACGTTATATTGCATCACTATTTGACGTATAACGTTATATACTATTACGTTATAAGGTATAACGATATATTTCATCACTATATGAAGTATACCCTTATATACTATTACATTATAAGGTATAACGATATATTGCACCACTATATGACGTATAACGTCATATACTATTACGTTATAACCTATAACGTTATACTGCATCACTATATGACGTATAACGTTATATACTATTACGTTATAAGGTATAACGATATATTGCATCACTATATGAAGTATAACCTTATATACTATTACGTTATGACGCATAACGTTATATTGCATCACTATATCACTTAAAACGTTATATTGCATCACTATATGAAGCGTAACGTTATATACTAGTACGTTATAACGCATAACGCTATATTGCATCACAATATGCCGTATAACGTTATATACTATTACGTTATAACGCATAACGTTATATTGCATCACTATATCACTTATAACGTTATATTGCACCGCTATATGACGTATAACGTCATATACTATTACGTTATAACCTATAACGTTGTACTGCATCACTGTATGACGTATAACGTTATACACTATTACGTTATAACGTATAACGTTATATCGTATCACTATATGACGTATAACGTTATATACTATTACGTTATAACGGATAAAGATATATTTCATCACTATGTGACGTATAACGTTATATACTATTACGTTATAAGGTATAACGATATAATGCATCACTATATGAATTATAACCTTATATACTATTACGTTATAAGGTATAACAATATATTGCACCACCATATGACGTATAACGTTATGGAGTATTACGTTTTAACGTATAACGTTATATACTATTACGTTATAACGCATAACGTTATATTGCTTCACTATATCACTTATAACGTTATATTGTACCACTATATGACGTATAACGTCATATACTATTACGTTATAACCTATAACGTTATACTGCATCACTATATGACGTATAACGTTATATACTATTACGTTATAAGGTATAACGATATATTGCATCACTATATGAAGTATAACCTTATATACTATTACGTTATGACGCATAACGTTATATTGCATCACTATATCACTTAAAACGTTATATTGCATCACTATATGAAGCGTAACGTTATATACTAGTACGTTATAACGCATAACGCTATATTGCATCACAATATGCCGTATAACGTTATATACTATTACGTTATAACGCATAACGTTATATTGCATCACTATATCACTTATAACGTTATATTGCACCGCTATATGACGTATAACGTCATATACTATTACGTTATAACCTATAACGTTGTACTGCATCACTGTATGACGTATAACGTTATACACTATTACGTTATAACGTATAACGTTATATCGTATCACTATATGACGTATAACGTTATATACTATTACGTTATAACGGATAAAGATATATTTCATCACTATGTGACGTATAACGTTATATACTATTACGTTATAAGGTATAACGATATAATGCATCACTATATGAATCATAACCTTATATACTATTACGTTATAAGGTATAACAATATATTGCACCACTATATGACGTATAACGTTATGGAGTATTACGTTTTAACGTATAACGTTATATACTATTACGTTATAACGCATAACGTTATATTGCTTCACTATATCACTTATAACGTTATATTGTACCACTATATGACGTATAACGTCATATACTATTACGTTAGAACCTATAACGTTATACTGCGTCACTATATGACGTATAACGATATATACTATTACGTTATAACGCATAACGCTATATTGCATCACTCTATCACTTATAACGTTATATTGCATCACTATATTACTTATAACGTTAAATAGCATCCCTATATGACGTATAACGTTGTGAACTATTACGTCATAACGTATAGCGTTATATTGCATCACTATATGACGTATAACGTTATGGAGTATCACGTTTTAACGTATAACATTATATTGCATTACTATATGACGTACAACATTATGGAGTATTACGATACAACGTATAACGATATATTGCATCACTATGTGACGTATAACGTTATGAACTATTTCGTTATAACGTATCGTGTTATAGAGTATTACCTTATATCGTATACCGATTCATACTATTACGTTATAATGCATAACGTTATATTGCATCACTATGTCACATTTAACGTTATATTGCATCAATATATCACTTATAACGATATATTGCATCACCATACGAAGTATAACATTATATACTATTACATTACAAGGTATAACGATATATGGCACCACTACATGACGTATAACGTCATTTACTACTACGTTATAACCTATAACGTTGTACTGCATCACTATATGACGTATAACGTTATATACTATTACGTTATAGGGTATAACGTTAGATTACATCAGTATATCACTTATAACGTTATATTGCAGCGCTACATCACTTATAACGTTATATTGCATTATTATATGACGTATAATGTTATGGAGTATTACGTTACAACGTATAACGATATATTGCATTACTATGTGACATAGCGTTATATGCTATTGCGTTACAACCTATAACGTTATATTGCATCACTATATCACTTATAACGTTATATTGCATTACTATATGACGTATAACGTTACATACTATTACGTTACAACCTATAACGTTATACTGCATCACTATATGACGTATAACGTTATATACTATTACGTTATAACGGATAGCGATATATTTCATCACTATGTGACGTATAACGTTATATACTATTACGTTATTACCTGTAACGTTATACTGCATCACTATATGACGTATAACGTCATACACTGTTATAACTTATAACGTTATATTGCATGACTATATGACGTATAACGTTATGTAGTATTACGTTACAACGTATAACGATATATTGCATCACTATGTGACATAGCGTTATATGCTATTGCGTTATAAGGTATAACGATATATTGCATCATTATATCACTTGTAACGTTATATTGCACCACTATATGACGTATAACGTCATATACTATTACGTTATAACGTATAACGATGTACTGCATCACTATATGACGTATAACGTTTATACCATTACGTTATAACATATAACAATATATTGCATCACTATATGATGTATAACCTTATACATTATTACGTTATAACGCATAACGCTATTGCATCACTATATCACTAATAACGTTGTATTGCATCACTATATGACGTATAACGTCATATTCTGTTACGTTATAACGTATAACGTTATATTGCATCACTATATCACATATAATGTTATATTGCATCACTATATGATGTATAACGTTTATAATATTAGGTTATAACTTATAACATTATAATGCATCACTATATGAAGTATAACCTTATATACTATTACGTTATAACGCATAACGTTATATTGCATCACTATATCACTTATAACGTTGTATTGCATTACTATGTGGCGTATAACGTTGTATGCTATTACGTTATAAGGTATGACGATATATTGCAACACTTTGTGACGTATAACATTATATACTATTACGTTATAACGCACAACGTTATATTGCATCACGATATCACTTATAACGTAATATTGCACCACTATATGACGTATATCGTTATATACTATTACGTTATAACGTATAGTGTTATAGAGTATTACCTTATATCTTATAACGATTTATACTATTACGTTATTACCTATAACGTTATACTGCATCACTATATGATGTATAATGTTATAAACTGTTATAACGTATAACGTTATGTTGCTTTACTATATGACGTATAACGTTATGGAGTATTACGTATTAACCTATAACGTTATATTGCATTACTATTTGACGTATAACGTTATGGAGTATTACGTTACAACGTATAGCGACTTATACTATTACGTTATAACGCACAACGTTATATTGCATCATTATATCACTTATAACTTTATATTTCATCACTATATGACGTATAACGTTATATACTATTACGTTATAAGGTATAACGTTATATAGCATCACTATATCGCTTATAACGTTATATTGCATCACTATATGACGCATAACGTCATATACTATTACATTATAACGTATAACGTTATAGAGTATTACGCTATAACGTATGACTACATATTGCATCACTATATGACGAATAACGTCATATACTGTTATAACGTATAACGTTATATTGCAGTACTATATAACGTATAACGTTATGGAGTATTACGTTACAACCTATAACGTTATACTGCGTCACTATATGGCGTATAACGTTATATACTATTACGTTGTTACCTATAACGTTATACTGCACCACTACATGACGTATAACGTCATATACTGTTATAACGTATAACGTTATATTGCATTACTATATGACGTATAACGTTATGGAGTATTACGTTACAACGTATTACGATATATTGCATCACTATGTGACGTATAACGTTATATACTATTACTTTATAAGGTATAACGATATATTGCATCACTATATGAAGTATAACTTTATATTCTCTTACGTTATAAGGTATAACGATATATTGCAACACTATATGAAGTGTAACATTATATACTATTACGTTGTACGTTATAACGATATATTGCATCACTATATGAAGTATAACCTGATATAATCTTACGTTATAAGGTATAACGATATATTGCATCACTATATGAAGTATAACCTTATATACTATTACGTTATAAGGTATAACGATATAATGCACCAATATATGATGTGTAACGTCATATACTATTACGGTATAACCTATAACGATGTACTGCATCACTATGTGACGTATAACGTTATATACTATTACGTTATAACCTATAACGATGTACTGCATCACTATATGACTTATGACGTTATATTGCACCACTATATGACGTATAACGTTTTTACTATTACGTTATAACTTATACCGTTATATTGCATTACTATATGACGTATAACATTATGGAGTATTACGTCACAACCTATAACGTTATACTGCGTCACTATATGACGTATAGCGTTATATACTCTTACGTTATAAGGTATAACGTTATATTGCATCACTATATGAAGTATAACCTTATATACTATTACGTTATAAGGTATAACGATTTATTGCACCACTATATGACGTATAACGTCATATACTGTAACGTTACAACCTCTAACGTTATACTGCGTCACTATATGACGTATAACGTTATGTACTATGAGGTTATAAGGTATAACGATATATGGCACCACTATATGACGTATAACGTCACATACCATTACGTTATAACCTATATCGTTGTACTGCATCACGATATGACGTATACCGTTTACACTATTACGTTATAACTTATAACGTTATATTGCATCACTATATGACGTATAACGTTATGGAGTATTACGATTTAACGTATAACGTTATATTGCATAACTATATGACGTATAACGTTATGGAGTATTACGTTACAACGTATAACGATATATTTCATCACTATGTGACGTATAACGTTATATACTATTACGTTATAACGCATAACGCAATATTGCATCACTATATCACTTATAACGTTATGTTGCATCACTATATCACTTATAACGTTATAATGCATCACTATATGATGTATAACGTTTATACTATTACGTTATAATTTACAACGTTATATTGCATCACTATATGACGTATAACGTTATATGCTATTAGGTTATAAGGTATAACGATATATTGCATCACTATATGAAGTATAACCTTATATACTATTTCGTTATAAGGTATAACGTTATATTGCATCACTATATCACTTATAACGTTATAATGCATCACTATATGATGTATAACGTTTATACTATTACGTTATAATTTAGAACGTTATATTGCATCACTATATGACGTATAACGTTTACACTATTACGTTATAACTTATAACGTTATATTGCATCACCATATGACGTATAACGTTATGGAGTATTACGTTACAACGTATAACGACATATTGCATCACTATGTGACGTATAACGATATATACTATTGCGTTATAACCTATAACGTTATACTGCACCACTATATGACGTATAACGTCATATACTGTTATAACGTATAACGTTTTATTGCATTACTATATCACTTATAACGTTATGTTGCATCGCTATATCTCGTATAACATTACATTGCTTCACTATATGAAGCATAACGTTATATACTAGTACGTTATAACGCATAACGTTATATTGCATCACTATATGACGTATAACGTTATATACTATTACGTTATAACGGATAACGATATACTTCATCATTATGTGACGTATAACGTTATATACTATTACGTTATTACCTATAACGTTATACTGCACCACTATATGACGTATAACGTCATATACTGTTATAACGTATAACGTTTTATTGCATTACTATATCACTTATAACGTTATATTGCTTCACTATATGAAGCATAACGTTATATACTAGTACGTTATAACGCATAACGTTATATTGCTTCACTATATGACGTATAACGTTATGGAGTATTACGTTTTAACGTATAACGTTATATTGCGCCATTATATGACGTATAACGTCATATACTATTACGTTATAACCTATAACGTTGTACTGCATCATTATGTACGTATAACGTTATATACTATTTCGTTATAAGGTATAACGTTATATTGCATCACTATATCACTTATAACGTTATATTGCTCCACTATATGACGTATAACGTCATATACTATTACGTTATAACGCATAACGTTATATTGCATCACTATATGACGTATAGCGTTATGGAGTATTACGTTTTAACGTATAACGTTATATTGCTTCACTATATGAAGCATAACGTTATATACTAGTACGTTATAACGCATAACGTTATATTGCATCACTATATGACGTATAACGTTATGGAGTATTACGTTACAACCTATAATGTTATACTGCGTCACTGTATGACGTATAACGTTATATACTATTACGTTGTAAGCTATAACGATATAATGCATCACTATATGAAGTATAACCTTATATACCATTACATTATAAGGTATGGCGTTATATTGCATCACTATATGATGTATAACGTTTATACTATTACGTTATAACTTATAACGTTATATTGCATCACTATATGATGCATAACGTTTATACTATTACGTTATAACTTATAACATTATATTAAATCACTATATGACGTATAACGTTATGGAGTATTACGTTTTATCGTATAACGTTATGTTGCATTACTATATGACGTATAACGTTATGGAGTATTACGTTACAACCTATAATGTTATACTGCGTCACTATATGACGTATAACGTTATATACTATTACGTTATAAGGTATAACGATATAATGCATCACTATATGAAGTATAACCTTATATACTATTACGTTATAAGGTATAACGATATATTGCATCACTATATGACGTATAACGTCATATACCATTACGTTATAACCTATATCGTTGTACTGCATCACGATATGACGTATAACGTTTACACTATTACGTTATAACTTATAACGTTATATTGCATCACTATATGACGTATAACGTTATGGAGTATTACGATTTAACGTATAACGTTATATTGCATTACTATATGACGTATAACGTTATGGAGTATTACGTTACAACGTATAACGATATATTTCATCACTATGTGACGTATAACGTTATATATTATTACGTTATAACGCATAACGTAATATTGCATCACTATATCACTTATAACGTTATGTTGCATCACTATATCACTTATAACGTTATAATGCATCACTATATGATGTATAACGTTTATACTATTACGTTATAATTTACAACGTTATATTGCATCACTATATGACGTATAACGTTATATGCTATTAGGTTATAAGGTATAACGATATATTGCATCACTATATGAAGTATAACCTTATATACTATTACGTTATAAGGTATAACGTTATATTGCATCACTATATCACTTATAACGTTATAATGCATCACTATATGATGTATAACGTTTATACTATTACGTTATAATTTATAACGTTATATTGCATCACTATATGACGTATAACGTTTGTACTATTACGTTATAATTTGTAACGTTATATTGCATCACTATATGACGTATAACGTTATGGAGTATCACGTTTTAACGTATAACGATATATTGCATTACTATATGACGTATAACGTTATGGAGTATTACCTTACAACGTATAACGATATATTGCATCACTATGTGACGTATAACGTTATATACTATTACGTTATAACGCATAACGTTATATTGCATCACTATATCACTTATAACGTTATGTTGCATCACTATATCACTTATAACGTTATAATGCATCACTATAGCATGTATAACGTATATACTATTACGTTATAATTTATAAGGCTATATTGCATCACTATATGGCGTATAACGTTATGGAGTATTATGTTTTAACGTATAACGTTATATTGCATTACTATATGACGTATAACGTTATGGAGTATTACGATACAACGTATAACGATATATTGCATCACTATGTGACGTATAACGTTATATACTATTACGCTATAACGCATAACGTTATATTGCATCACTATATCACTTATAACGTTATATTGCACCACTATATGACGTATAACGTCATATACTATTACATTATAACCTATAACGTTGTACTGCATCACTATATGACGTATAACGTTATATACTATTACGTTATAAGGTATAACGTTATATAGCATCACTATATCGCTTATAACGTTATATTGCATCACTATATGACGCATAACGTCATATACTATTACATTATAACGTATATCGATATAGAGTATTGCGCCGTAACGTACGCCTACATATTGCATCACTATATGACGAATAACGTCATATACTGTTACGTTATAACGTATAACGTTATATTGCATTACTATAGAACGCATAACGTTATGGAGCATTACGTTACAACGTATAACGACTTATTGCATTACTATTTGACGTATAACGTTATGGAGTATAACGTTACAACGTATAACGACATATTGCATCACTATGTGACGTATAACGTTATATACTATTACGTTGTAACGCATAACGTTATATTGCATCACTATATGACGTATAACGTTATGGAGTATTACGTTTTAACCTATAACGTTATATTGCATTACTATTTGACGTATAACGTTATGGAGTATTACGTTACAACGTATAACGACATATTGCATCACTATGTGACGTATAACGATATATACTATTGCGTTATAACCTATAACGTTATACTGCACCACTATATGACGTATAACGTCATATACCATTACGTTATAACCTATATCGTTGTACTGCATCACGATATGACGTATAACGTTTACACTATTACGTTATAACTTATAACGTTATATTGCATCACTATATGATGCATAACGTTTATACTATTACGTTATAACTTATAACATTATATTAAATCACTATATGACGTATAACGTTATGGAGTATTACGTTTTATCGTATAACGTTATGTTGCATTACTATATGACGTATAACGTTATGGAGTATTACGTTACAACCTATAATGTTATACTGCGTCACTATATGACGTATAACGTTATATACTATTACGTTATAAGGTATAACGATATAATGCATCACTATATGAAGTATAACCTTATATACTATTACGTTATAAGGTATAACGATATATTGCATCACTATATGACGTATAACGTCATATACCATTACGTTATAACCTATATCGTTGTACTGCATCACGATATGACGTATAACGTTTACACTATTACGTTATAACTTATAACGTTATATTGCATCACTATATGACGTATAACGTTATGGAGTATTACGATTTAACGTATAACGTTATATTGCATTACTATATGACGTATAACGTTATGGAGTATTACGTTACAACGTATAACGATATATTTCATCACTATGTGACGTATAACGTTATATACTATTACGTTATAACGCATAACGTAATATTGCATCACTATATCACTTATAACGTTATGTTGCATCACTATATCACTTATAACGTTATAATGCATCACTATATGATGTATAACGTTTATACTATTACGTTATAATTTACAACGTTATATTGCATCACTATATGACGTATAACGTTATATGCTATTAGGTTATAAGGTATAACGATATATTGCATCACTATATGAAGTATAACCTTATATACTATTACGTTATAAGGTATAACGTTATATTGCATCACTATATCACTTATAACGTTATAATGCATCACTATATGATGTATAACGTTTATACTATTACGTTATAATTTATAACGTTATATTGCATCACTATATGACGTATAACGTTTGTACTATTACGTTATAATTTGTAACGTTATATTGCATCACTATATGACGTATAACGTTATGGAGTATCACGTTTTAACGTATAACGATATATTGCATTACTATATGACGTATAACGTTATGGAGTATTACCTTACAACGTATAACGATATATTGCATCACTATGTGACGTATAACGTTATATACTATTACGTTATAACGCATAACGTTATATTGCATCACTATATCACTTATAACGTTATGTTGCATCACTATATCACTTATAACGTTATAATGCATCACTATAGCATGTATAACGTATATACTATTACGTTATAATTTATAAGGCTATATTGCATCACTATATGGCGTATAACGTTATGGAGTATTATGTTTTAACGTATAACGTTATATTGCATTACTATATGACGTATAACGTTATGGAGTATTACGATACAACGTATAACGATATATTGCATCACTATGTGACGTATAACGTTATATACTATTACGCTATAACGCATAACGTTATATTGCATCACTATATCACTTATAACGTTATATTGCACCACTATATGACGTATAACGTCATATACTATTACATTATAACCTATAACGTTGTACTGCATCACTATATGACGTATAACGTTATATACTATTACGTTATAAGGTATAACGTTATATAGCATCACTATATCGCTTATAACGTTATATTGCATCACTATATGACGCATAACGTCATATACTATTACATTATAACGTATATCGATATAGAGTATTGCGCCGTAACGTACGCCTACATATTGCATCACTATATGACGAATAACGTCATATACTGTTACGTTATAACGTATAACGTTATATTGCATTACTATAGAACGCATAACGTTATGGAGCATTACGTTACAACGTATAACGACTTATTGCATTACTATTTGACGTATAACGTTATGGAGTATAACGTTACAACGTATAACGACATATTGCATCACTATGTGACGTATAACGTTATATACTATTACGTTGTAACGCATAACGTTATATTGCATCACTATATGACGTATAACGTTATGGAGTATTACGTTTTAACCTATAACGTTATATTGCATTACTATTTGACGTATAACGTTATGGAGTATTACGTTACAACGTATAACGACATATTGCATCACTATGTGACGTATAACGATATATACTATTGCGTTATAACCTATAACGTTATACTGCACCACTATATGACGTATAACGTCATATACTGTTATAACGTATAACGTTTTATTGCATTACTATATCACTTATAACGTTATGTTGCATCGCTATATCTCTTATAACGTTATATTGCTTCACTATATGAAGCATAACGTTATGTACTAGTACGTTATAACGCATAACGTTATATTGCATCACTATATGACGTATAACGTTATGGAGTATTACGTTTTAACGTATAACGTTATATTGCGCCATTATATGACGTATAACGTCATATACTATTACGTTATAACCTATAACGTTGTACTGCATCATTATGTGACGTATAACGTTATATACTATTGCGTTATGAGGTATAACGTTATATTGCATCACTATATCACTTATAACGTTATATTGCTCCACTATATGACGTATAACGTCATATACTATTACGTTATAACGCATAACGTTATATTGCATCACTATATCACTTATACCGTTATATTGCACCACTATATGACGTATAACGTCATATACTATTACATTATAACCTATAACGTTGTACTGCATCACTATATGACGTATAACGTTATATACTATTACGTTATAAGGTATAACGTTATATAGCATCACTATATCGCTTATAACGTTATATTGCATCACTATATGACGCATAACGTCATATACTATTACATTATAACGTATAACGGTATAGAGTATTACGCTATAACGTATGACTACATATTGCATCACTATATGACGAATAACGTCATATACTGTTATAACGTATAACGTTATATTGCAGTACTATATAACGTATAACGTTATGGAGTATTACGTTACAACCTATAACGTTATACTGCGTCACTATATGGCGTATAACGTTATATACTATTACGTTGTTACCTATAACGTTATACTGCACCACTACATGACGTATAACGTCATATACTGTTATAACGTATAACGTTATATTGCATTACTATATGACGTATAACGTTATGGAGTATTACGTTACAACGTATTACGATATATTGCATCACTATGTGACGTATAACGTTATATACTATTACTTTATAAGGTATAACGATATATTGCATCACTATATGAAGTATAACTTTATATTCTCTTACGTTATAAGGTATAACGATATATTGCAACACTATATGAAGTGTAACATTATATACTATTACGTTGTACGTTATAACGATATATTGCATCACTATATGAAGTATAACCTGATATAATCTTACGTTATAAGGTATAACGATATATTGCATCACTATATGAAGTATAACCTTATATACTATTACGTTATAAGGTATAACGATATAATGCACCAATATATGATGTATAACGTCATATACTATTACGGTATAACCTATAACGATGTACTGCATCACTATGTGACGTATAACGTTATATACTATTACGTTATAACCTATAACGATGTACTGCATCACTATATGACTTATGACGTTATATTGCACCACTATATGACGTATAACATTATGGAGTATTACGTCACAACCTATAACGTTATACTGCGTCACTATATGACGTATAGCGTTATATACTCTTACGTTATAAGGTATAACGTTATATTGCATCACTATATGAAGTATAACCTTATATACTATTACGTTATAAGGTATAACGATTTATTGCACCACTATATGACGTATAACGTCATATACTGTAACGTTACAACCTATAACGTTATACTGCGTCACTATATGACGTATAACGTTATGTACTATGAGGTTATAAGGTATAACGATATATGGCACCACTATATGACGTATAACGTCACATACCATTACGTTATAACCTATATCGTTGTACTGCATCACGATATGACGTATACCGTTTACACTATTACGTTATAACTTATAACGTTATATTGCATCACTATATGACGTATAACGTTATAGAGTATTACGATTTAACGTATAACGTTATATTGCATAACTATATGACGTATAACGTTATGGAGTATTACGTTACAACGTATAACGATATATTTCATCACTATGTGACGTATAACGTTATATACTATTACGTTATAACGCATAACGCAATATTGCATCACTATATCACTTAAACGTTATGTTGCATCACTATATCACTTATAACGTTATAATGCATCACTATATGATGTATAACGTTTATACTATTACGTTATAATTTACAACGTTATATTGCATCACTATATGACGTATAACGTTATATGCTATTAGGTTATAAGGTATAACGATATATTGCATCACTATATGAAGTATAACCTTATATACTATTTCGTTATAAGGTATAACGTTATTTTGCATCACTATATCACTTATAACGTTATAATGCATCACTATATGATGTATAACGTTTATACTATTACGTTATAATTTAGAACGTTATATTGCATCACTATATGACGTATAACGTTTACACTATTACGTTATAACTTATAACGTTATATTGTATCACCATATGACGTATAACGTTATGGAGTATTACGTTACAACCTATAACGACATATTGCATCACTATGTGACGTATAACGATATATACTATTGCGTTATAACCTATAACGTTATACTGCACCACTATATGACGTATAACGTCATATACTGTTATAACGTATAACGTTTTATTGCATTACTATATCACTTATAACGTTATGTTGCATCGCTATATCTCTTATAACATTATATTGCTTCACTATATGAAGCATAACGTTATATACTAGTACGTTATAACGCATAACGTTATATTGCATCACTATATGACGTATAACGTTATATACTATTACGTTATAACGGATAACGATATACTTCATCATTATGTGACGTATAACGTTATATACTATTACGTTATTACCAATAACGTTATACTGCACCACTATATGACGTATAACGTCATATACTGTTATAACGTATAACGTTTTATTGCATTACTATAACACTTATAACGTTATATTGCTTCACTATATGAAGCATAACGTTATATACTAGTACGTTATAACGCATAACGTTATATTGCTTCACTATATGACGTATAACGTTATGGAGTATTACGTTTTAACGTATAACGTTATATTGCGCCATTATATGACGTATAACGTCATATACTATTACGTTATAACCTATAACGTTGTACTGCATCATTATGTGACGTATAACGTTATATACTATTTCGTTATAAGGTATAACGTTATATTGCATCACTATATCACTTATAACGTTATATTGCTCCACTATATGACGTATAACGTCATATACTATTACGTTATAACGCATAACGTTATATTGCATCACTATATGACGTATAGCGTTATGGAGTATTACGTTTTAACGTATAACGTTATATTGCTTCACTATATGAAGCATAACGTTATATACTAGTACGTTATAACGCATAACGTTATATTGCATCACTATATGACGTATAACGTTATGGAGTATTACGTTACAACCTATAATGTTATACTGCGTCACTGTATGACGTATAACGTTATATACTATTACGTTGTAAGCTATAACGATATAATGCATCACTATATGAAGTATAACCTTATATACCATTACATTATAAGGTATGGCGTTATATTGCATCACTATATGATGTATAACGTTTATACTATTACGTTATAACTTATAACGTTATATTGCATCACTATATGATGCATAACGTTTATACTATTACGTTATAACTTATAACATTATATTAAATCACTATATGACGTATAACGTTATGGAGTATTACGTTTTATCGTATAACGTTATGTTGCATTACTATATGACGTATAACGTTATGGAGTATTACGTTACAACCTATAATGTTATACTGCGTCACTATATGACGTATAACGTTATATACTATTACATTATAAGGTATAACGATATAATGCATCACTATATGAAGTATAACCTTATATACTATTACGTTATAAGGTATAACGATATATTGCATCACTATATGAAGTATAACCTTATATACTATTACATTATAAGGTATAACGATATATTGCACCACTATATGACGTATAACGTCATATACTATTAGGTTATAACCTATAACGATGTACTGCATCACTATATGACGTATAACGTTATATACTATTACGTTATAATGTATATCGTTATATTGCATCACTATATCACTTATAACGTTATATTTCATCACTATATGATGTATAACGTTTATACTATTACGTAATAACTTATAACATTATATTGCATCACTATATGACGTATAACGTTATGGAGTATTACGTTTTATCGTATAACGTTATATTGCATTACTATATGACGTATAACGTTATGGAGTATTACGTTACAACCTATAATGTTATACTGCGTCACTATATGACGTATAACGTTATATACTATTACGTTATAAGGTATAACGATATAATGCATCACTATATGAAGTATAACCTTATATACTATTACGTTATAAGGTATAACGTATATTGCATCACTATATGAAGTATAACCTTATATGCTATTACATTATAAGGTATAACGATATATTGCACCACTATATGACGTATAACGTCATATACTATTAGGTTATAACCTATAACGATGTACTGCATCACTATATGACGTATAACGTTATATACTATTACGTTATAATGTATAACGTTATATTGCATCACTATATCACTTATAACATTATATAGCATCGCTATATGACGTATAACGTTATGAACTATTACGTTATAACCTATAGCGTTATAGAGTATTACCGTACATCGTATAACGATTTATACTATTACGTTATAACGCATAACGTTACATTGCATCACTATATCACTTATAACGTTATATTGCATCACTATATCACTTATAACGTTATATTGTATCACTATATGACGCATAACGTCATATACTATTACATTGTAACGTATAACGTTATAGAGAATTACGCTATAACGTATGACTACATGTTGCATCACTATATGACGAATAACGTCATATACTGTTACGTTATAACGTATAGCGTTATGTTGCATTACTATATGACGCATAACGTTATGGAGCATTACGTTACAACGTATAACGACATATTGCATTACTATATGACGTATAACGTTATATACTATTACGTTATAAGGTATAACGTTATATTGCATCACTATATCACTTATAACGTTATATTGCATCACTATATGATGTATAACGTTTATACTATTACGTTATAACTTATAACATTATATTGCATCACTATATGACGTATAACGTTATGGAGTATTTCGTTTTATCGTGTAACGTTATATTGCATTACTATATGACGTATAACGTTATGGAGTATTACGTTACAACCTATAATGTTATACTGCGTCACGATATGACGTATAACGTTATATACTATTACGTTATAAGCTATAACGATATAATGCATCACTATATGAAGTATAACCTTATATACTATTACGTTATAAGGTATAACGATATATTGCATCACTATATGAAGTATAACCTTATATACTATTACATTATAAGGTATAACGTTATATTGCATCACTATATGATGTATAACGTTTATACTATTACGTTATAACTTATAACGTTATATTGCATCACTATATGACGAATAACGTTATATATTATTACGTTATAAGGTATAAAGATATATTGCATCACTATGTGAAGTATGACGTTATATAGCATACCTATATGACGTATAACGTTATGAACTATTACGTTATAACGTATAGTGTTTTATTGCATCACTATGTCACTTATAACTTTATATTGCATCACTATATGACGTATAACGTCATATTCTGTTACGTTATAACGTATAACGGTATATTGCATAACTATATGACGCATAACGTTATGGAGCATTACGTTACAACGTATAACGACATATTGCATGACTATGTGACGTATAACGTTATATACTATTGCGTTATAACCTATAACGCTATACTGCATCACTATATGACGTATAACGTTATATACTATTACGTTATAACGTATAACGATATATTGCATCACTATTTGAGGTATAACGTTATATACTATTACGTTATGACGCATAACGTTATATTGCATCACTATATGAAGTATAACCTTATATACTATTACATTATATGGAATAACGATATATTGCACCACTATATGACGTATAATGTCATATACTATTACGTTATAACCTATAACGTTATACTGCATCACTATTTGACGTATAACGTTATATACTATTACGTTATAAGGTATAACGATATATTGCATCACTATATGAAGTATACCCTTATATACTATTACATTATAAGGTATAACGATATATTGCACCACTATATGACGTATAACGTTATGGAGTATTACGTTATAAGGTATAACTATATATTCCATCACTATGTGAAGTATAACCTTATATACTATTACGTTATTCCTATAACGTTACACTGTATCACTATATGACGTATAAAGTTATGAACTATTACGTTATAACGTATAACGTTATGGAGTATTACGTTACAAGGTATAACTATATATTCCATCACTATGTGACGTATAACGTTATATACTATTACGTTATATCCTATAATGTTATACTGGACCACTATATGAAGTTTAACCTTATATAGTATTACGTTATATCGCATAACGTTTTATTGCATCACCATATCACGTATAACGTTATACTGCATCACTATATGACGTATAACGTTATGGAGTATTACGTTATAAGGTATAACTAAATATTCCATCACTATGTGACGAATAACGTTATATACTATTACGTTATATCCTATAACGTTATACTGGACCACTATATGACGTATAACGCTATATACTATTACGTTATAAAGTATAACGATATATTGCATCACTATATGAAGTATAACCTTATATACTATTACGTTATAACGGATAATGTTATATTGCATCATTGTACGACGTATAACCTTATATACTATTACGTTATAACGTATAGCGTTATAGAGTATTACCTCATATCGTATAACGATTTATACTATTACGTTATAAGGTATAACGGTATATAGCATCACTATATCACTTATAACGTTATATTGCATCATTATATGACGTATAACGTCACATTCTGTTACGTTATAACGTATAACGTTATATTGCATCACTATATGACGTGTAACGTCATATTCTGTTACGCTATAACGTATAACGTTATATTGCATCACTATATGACGTATAACGTTATGGAGTATTACGTTATAAGGTATAACTATATGTTCCATCACTATGTGACGTATAACGTTATATACTATTACGTTATAACCTGTAACGTTATACTGCATCACTATATGACGTATAACGTCACATTCTGTTACGTTATAACGTATAACGTTGTACTGCATCACTATATGACGTATGACGTTATATACTATTACGTTATAAGGTATAACGTTATATGGCATCACTATATCGCTTATAACGTTATATTGCATCACTATATGACGTATAACGTTATATACTACTACGTTATAACGGATAACGATATATTTCATCACTATGTGACGTATGACGTTATAAACTATCACGTTGTTACCTATAACGTTATACTGCATCACTATATGACGTATAACGTTATATACTATTACGTTATAATGTATAACGTTATATTGCATTACTATATGACGCATAACGTTATGGAGTATTCCGTTACAACGCATATCGATATATTGCATCACTATGTGACGTATAACGTTACAAACTACTACGTTATAATGCATAACGTTATATTGCACCACTATATGACGTATAACGTTATATACTACAACGTTATAACGGATATCGATATATTGCATCACTATGTGACGTATAACGTTATATACTATTACGTTATAATGTATAACGTTATATTGCATTACTATATGAGGCATAACGTTATGGAGCATTACGTTACAACATATAACGACATATTGCATTACTATAAGACGTGTGACGATATGGAGTATTACGTTTTAACGTATAACTTTATATTGCATTACTATATGACGTATAACGTTATGGGGTATTACGTTGCAACGTATAACGATATATTGCATCACTATGTGACGAATAACGTTATATGCTATTACGTTATAATGCATAACGTTATATTGCATCACTATATGACGTATAACGTTATATACTATTACCTTATAACGGATAAAGATATATTTCATCACTATGTGACGTATAACATTATATACTATTACGTTATTACCTATAAAGTTATACTGAATCACTGTATGACGTATAACGTCATATACTGTTATAACGTATAACGTTATATTGCATTACTGTATGACGTATAACGTTATGGAGTATTACGTTACAACCTATAACGTTATACTGCGTCACTATATGACGTATAACGTTATATACTATTGCGTTATAAGGTATAAGGATATATTGCATCACTATGTGACGTATAATGTTATATACTATTACGTTGTAACACATAACGTCATATTGCATCACTATATGACGTATAACGTTATATACTATTGCGTTATAAGGTATAATGTTATATTGCATCACTATGTGACGTATAATGTTATATACTATTACGTTATAATACATATCGTTATATTGCATCACTAAATGAAGTATAACTTTATATACTATTACGTTATAAGGTATAACGTTATATTGCATCACTATATGATGTATAACGTTTATACTATTACGTTATAACCTATAACGATGTACTGCATCAGTATATGATGTATAACGTTACATACTATTACGTTATACGGTATAACGTTATATTGCATCACTATATCACTTATAACGTTATATTGCATCACTATATGATGTATAACGTTTATACTATTACGTTATAACTTATAACATTATATTGCATCACTATATGACGTATAACGTTATGGAGTATTACGTTTTATCGTATAACGTTATGTTGCATTACTACATGACGTATAAAGTTATGGAGTATTACGTTACAACCTATAATGTTATTCTGCGTCACTATATGACGTGTAACGTTATATACTATTACGTTATAAGGTATAACGATATAATGCATCACTATATGAAGTATAACCTTATATACTATTACGTTATAAGGTATAACGATATATTGCACCACTATATGAAGTATAACCTTATATACTATTACATTATAAGGTATAACGTTATATTGCATCACTATATGATGTATAACGTTTATACTATTACGTTATAACTTATAACGTTATATTGCATCACTATATGACGAATAACGTTATATATTATTACGTTATAAGGTATAAAGATATATTGCATCACTATGTGAAGTATGACGTTATATAGCATACCTATATGACGTATAACGTTATGAACTATTACGTTATAACGTATAGTGTTTTATTGCATCACTATGTCACTTATAACTTTATATTGCATCACTATATGACGTATAACGTCATATTCTGTTACGTTATAACGTATAACGGTATATTGCATAACTATATGACGCATAACGTTATGGAGCATTACGTTACAACGTATAACGACATATTGCATGACTATGTGACGTATAACGTTATATACTATTGCGTTATAACCTATAACGCTATACTGCATCACTATATGACGTATAACGTTATATACTATTACGTTATAACGTATAACGATATATTGCATCACTATTTGAGGTATAACGTTATATACTATTACGTTATGACGCATAACGTTATATTGCATCACTATATGAAGTATAACCTTATATACTATTACATTATATGGAATAACGATATATTGCACCACTATATGACGTATAATGTCATATACTATTACGTTATAACCTATAACGTTATACTGCATCACTATTTGACGTATAACGTTATATACTATTACGTTATAAGGTATAACGATATATTGCATCACTATATGAAGTATACCCTTATATACTATTACATTATAAGGTATAACGATATATTGCACCACTATATGACGTATAACGTTATGGAGTATTACGTTATAAGGTATAACTATATATTCCATCACTATGTGAAGTATAACCTTATATACTATTACGTTATTCCTATAACGTTACACTGTATCACTATATGACGTATAAAGTTATGAACTATTACGTTATAACGTATAACGTTATGGAGTATTACGTTACAAGGTATAACTATATATTCCATCACTATGTGACGTATAACGTTATATACTATTACGTTATATCCTATAATGTTATACTGGACCACTATATGAAGTTTAACCTTATATAGTATTACGTTATATCGCATAACGTTTTATTGCATCACCATATCACGTATAACGTTATACTGCATCACTATATGACGTATAACGTTATGGAGTATTACGTTATAAGGTATAACTAAATATTCCATCACTATGTGACGAATAACGTTATATACTATTACGTTATATCCTATAACGTTATACTGGACCACTATATGACGTATAACGCTATATACTATTACGTTATAAAGTATAACGATATATTGCATCACTATATGAAGTATAACCTTATATACTATTACGTTATAACGGATAATGTTATATTGCATCATTGTACGACGTATAACCTTATATACTATTACGTTATAACGTATAGCGTTATAGAGTATTACCTCATATCGTATAACGATTTATACTATTACGTTATAAGGTATAACGGTATATAGCATCACTATATCACTTATAACGTTATATTGCATCATTATATGACGTATAACGTCACATTCTGTTACGTTATAACGTATAACGTTATATTGCATCACTATATGACGTGTAACGTCATATTCTGTTACGCTATAACGTATAACGTTATATTGCATCACTATATGACGTATAACGTTATGGAGTATTACGTTATAAGGTATAACTATATGTTCCATCACTATGTGACGTATAACGTTATATACTATTACGTTATAACCTGTAACGTTATACTGCATCACTATATGACGTATAACGTCACATTCTGTTACGTTATAACGTATAACGTTGTACTGCATCACTATATGACGTATGACGTTATATACTATTACGTTATAAGGTATAACGTTATATGGCATCACTATATCGCTTATAACGTTATATTGCATCACTATATGACGTATAACGTTATATACTACTACGTTATAACGGATAACGATATATTTCATCACTATGTGACGTATGACGTTATAAACTATCACGTTGTTACCTATAACGTTATACTGCATCACTATATGACGTATAACGTTATATACTATTACGTTATAATGTATAACGTTATATTGCATTACTATATGACGCATAACGTTATGGAGTATTCCGTTACAACGCATATCGATATATTGCATCACTATGTGACGTATAACGTTACAAACTACTACGTTATAATGCATAACGTTATATTGCACCACTATATGACGTATAACGTTATATACTACAACGTTATAACGGATATCGATATATTGCATCACTATGTGACGTATAACGTTATATACTATTACGTTATAATGTATAACGTTATATTGCATTACTATATGAGGCATAACGTTATGGAGCATTACGTTACAACATATAACGACATATTGCATTACTATAAGACGTGTGACGATATGGAGTATTACGTTTTAACGTATAACTTTATATTGCATTACTATATGACGTATAACGTTATGGGGTATTACGTTGCAACGTATAACGATATATTGCATCACTATGTGACGAATAACGTTATATGCTATTACGTTATAATGCATAACGTTATATTGCATCACTATATGACGTATAACGTTATATACTATTACCTTATAACGGATAAAGATATATTTCATCACTATGTGACGTATAACATTATATACTATTACGTTATTACCTATAAAGTTATACTGAATCACTGTATGACGTATAACGTCATATACTGTTATAACGTATAACGTTATATTGCATTACTGTATGACGTATAACGTTATGGAGTATTACGTTACAACCTATAACGTTATACTGCGTCACTATATGACGTATAACGTTATATACTATTGCGTTATAAGGTATAAGGATATATTGCATCACTATGTGACGTATAATGTTATATACTATTACGTTGTAACACATAACGTCATATTGCATCACTATATGACGTATAACGTTATATACTATTGCGTTATAAGGTATAATGTTATATTGCATCACTATGTGACGTATAATGTTATATACTATTACGTTATAATACATATCGTTATATTGCATCACTAAATGAAGTATAACTTTATATACTATTACGTTATAAGGTATAACGTTATATTGCATCACTATATGATGTATAACGTTTATACTATTACGTTATAACCTATAACGATGTACTGCATCAGTATATGATGTATAACGTTACATACTATTACGTTATACGGTATAACGTTATATTGCATCACTATATCACTTATAACGTTATATTGCATCACTATATGATGTATAACGTTTATACTATTACGTTATAACTTATAACATTATATTGCATCACTATATGACGTATAACGTTATGGAGTATTACGTTTTATCGTATAACGTTATGTTGCATTACTACATGACGTATAAAGTTATGGAGTATTACGTTACAACCTATAATGTTATTCTGCGTCACTATATGACGTGTAACGTTATATACTATTACGTTATAAGGTATAACGATATAATGCATCACTATATGAAGTATAACCTTATATACTATTACGTTATAAGGTATAACGATATATTGCACCACTATATGAAGTATAACCTTATATACTATTACATTATAAGGTATAACGATATATTGCACCACTATATGACGTATAACGTCATATACTATTAGGTTATAACCTATAACGATGTACTGCATCACTATGTGACGTATAACGTTATATACTATTGCGTTATAACCTATAACGTTATATTGCATCACTATGTGACGTATAACGTTATATATTATTACGTTATTACCTATAAAGTTATACTGCATCACTATATGACGTATAACGTCGTATACTGTTACGGTATAACGTATAACGTTATATTGCATTACTATATGACGTAGAACGTTATGGAGTATTACGTTACAACCTATAATGTTATACTGCGTCAGTATATGACGTATAACGTTATATACTATTACGTTATAATGTATAACATTATGCAGCATCACAATGTCACTTATAACGTTATATTGCATCACTATATGATGTATAACGTTTATACTATTACGTTATAACTTATAACGTTATACTGCATCACTGTATGACGTATAAAATTATGGTATATTACGTTACAACGTATAACGATATATTGCATCACTATGTGACGTATAACGTTATATAATATTACGTTATAACGCATAACGTTATATTGCTTCACTATATTACTTATAACGTAATATTGTACCACTATATGACGAATAACGTTATATACTATTACGTTATAAGGTGTAACGTTATATTGCATCACTATATGAAGTATAACGTTATATACTGTTACGTTATAACGTATAGCGTTATAGAGTATTACCTTATATCGTATATCGATTTATGCTATTACGTTATAATGCATAACGTTATATTGCATCACTATATGACGTATAACGTTATATACTATTACGTTATAACGGATAAAGATATATTTCATCACTATGTGACGTATAACATTATATACTATTACGTTATTACCTATAAAGTTATACTGCATCACTATATGACGTATAACGTCATATACGGTTATAACGTATAACGTTATATTGCATTACTGTATGACGTATAACGTTATGGAGTATTACGTTACAACCTATAACGTTATACTGCGTCACTATATGACGTATAACGTTATATACTATTACGTTATAATGTATAACGTTATATTGCATCACTATATCACTTATAACGTTATATTTCATCACTATATGACGTATACCGTTATGAACTATTACGTTATAACGTATAGCGTTATAGAGTATTACCTTATATCGTATAACGATTTATACCATTACGTTATAACGCATAACGTTATATTGCATCACTATATCACTTATAACGTTATATTGTATCACTATATAACGCATAACGTCATATACTATTACGTTATAACCTATAACGATGTACTGCATCACTATATGACGTATAACGTTATATGCTATTACGTTATAATGTATAACGTTATATTGCATCACTATATCACTTATAACGTTATATTTCATCACTATATGATGTATAACGTTTATACTATTACGTAATAACTTATAACATTATATTGCATCACTATATGACGTATAACGTTATGGAGTATTACGTTTTATCGTATAACGTTATATTGCATTACTATATGACGTATAACGTTATGGAGTATTACGTTACAACTTATAATGTTATACTGCGTCACTATATGACGTATAACGTTATATATTATTACGTTATAAGGTATAACGATATATTGCACCACTATATGACGTATAACGTCATATACTATTAGGTTATAACCTATAACGATGTACTACATCATTATATGACGTATAACGTTATATACTATTACGTTATAATGTATAACGTTATATTGCATCACTATATCACTTATAACATTATATAGCATCGCTATATGACGTATACCGTTATGAACTATTACGTTATAACGTATAGCGTTATAGAGTATTACCTTATATCGTATAACGATTTATACCATTACGTTATAACGCATAACGTTATATTGCATCACTATATCACTTATAACGTTATATTGTATCACTATATAACGCATAACGTCATATACTATTACGTTATAACCTATAACGTTATACTGCATCACTATATGATGTACAACGTTATATACTATTGCGTTATAAGGTATAACGATATATTGCACCACTATGTGACGTATAACGTTATATGCTATTACGTTATAACGCATAACGTTATATTGCATCACTATATCACTTATAACGTTATACTGTATCACTATATCACTTATAACGTTATATTGCACCACTATATGACGTATAACGTTATGGAGTATTACGCTTTAACGTATAACGTTACACTGCATTACTATATGATGTATGACGTTATGGAGTGTTACGTTACAACGTATAACGATATATTGCATCACTATGTGTCGTATAACGTTATATGCTATTACGTTATAACGCATAACGTTATATTGCATCACTATATCACTTATAACGTTATATTGCACCACTATGTTACGTATAACGCCATATACTATTTCGTTACAACCTATAACGTTGTACTGCATCACTATATGACGTATAACGTTATATACTATTACGTTATAAGGTATGACGTTGTATTGCATCACTATATCACTTATAACGTTATATTGCATCACTATATGACGCATAACGTCATATACTATTACATTCTAACGTATAACAATATATTGCATCACTATGTGACGCATAACAGTATATTGCGTCACTATATGACGTATAACCTTATATTGCATCTCTATGTGACGTAGAACGTATTAATGCATCACTAAATGAAGTATAACGTTATATACAATTGCGTTATAACGTATAACGATATATTGCACCACTATATGACGTAGAACGTTATATACTATTACGTTATAGGGTATAACTATATATTCAATTACTATGTGAAGTATAACCTTATATACTATTACATTATAAGGTATAACGACATGTTGCACCACTATATGACGTATAACGTCATATACCATTACGTTATAACCTATAACGATGTACTGCATCACTATATGACGTATAACGATATTTACTATTACGTTATAAGGTATAACGTTATATTGCATCACTATATCACTTATAACGTTATATTGCATCACTATATGAAGTATGACGTTATGTACTAGTAGGTTATAACGCATAACGTTATATTGCATCACTATATGAAGTATAACGTTATATACTAGTACCTTATAACGCATAACGTTATATTGCATCACTATATCACTTATAACGTTATATTGCATCACTATATGAAGCATAATGTCACATACTATTACATTATAACGTATAACGTTATAGAGTATTGCGCTCTAACGTATCACTATATATTGTATCACTATATGACGAATAACGTCATATACTGTTACATTATAACGTATAACGATATATTGCATTACTATATGACGCATAACGTTATGGAGCATTACGTTACAATGTATAACGACATATTGCATGACTATGTGTCGTATAACGTTTTATACTATTACGTTATTACCTATAACGTTATAATGCATCACTATATGACGTATAACGTTGTATACTATTACGTTATAACGTATAACGATATATTGCATCACTATGTGACGTTTAACGTTATATAATATTACGTTATAACGCATAACGTTATATTGCATCACTATATTACTTATAACGTTATGTTGCATCACTATATCAATTATAACGTTATAATGCATCACTATATGATGTATAACGCTTATACTATTACGTTATAATTTACTACGTTATATTGCATCACTATATGACATATAACGTTATATGCTATTAGGTTATAAGGTATAACGATATATTGCATCACTATATGAAGCATAACCTTATATACTATTACGTTATAAGGTATAAGGTTATATTGCATCACTATATGACGTATAACGTTATGGAGTATTACGTTTTAACGTATAACGTTATATTGCATTACAATATGACGTATAACGTTATGGAGTATTACCTTACAACGTATAAAGATATATTGCATCACTATATGACGTATAACGTTATATACTATTACGTTATAACGCATAACGTTATATTGCATCACTATACCACTTATAACGTTATATTGTACCACTATATGACGTATAACAGCATATACTATTACATTATAACTTATAACGCTGTACTGCATCACTATATGACGTATAACGTTATATACTGTTACGTTATAAGGTATAACATTATATAGCATAACTATATCGCTTATAACGTTATATTGCATCACTATATGAAGTATAACGTTATATTCCAGAACGTTATAACGCATAACGTTATATTGCATCACTATATGACGTATAACGTTATATACTATTACGTTTTAACGGATAACGGTATATTTCCTCACTATGTAACATATAACGTTATATACTATTACGTTATTCCCTATAACGTTACAATGCATCACAAATTGACGTATAACGTCATATACTGTTATAACGTATAACGTTATAATGCATTACTATATGACGTATAACCTTATGGAGTATTACGTTACAACCTATAACATTATACTGCGTCACTAAATTACGTATATCGTTAAATACTATTACGTTATAAGGTATAACGATATATTGCATCAGTATATGAAGTACAACCTTATTACGTTATAAGGTATAACGTTATATTGCATCACTATATCACTTATAACGTTATAATGCATCACTATATGATGTATAACGTTTATACTATTACGATACAATTTATAACGTTATATTGTATCACTATATGGCGTGTAACGTTTATACTATTACGTTATAATTTATAACGTTATATTGCATCACTATATGACGTATAACGTTATGGAGTATTACGTTACACCGTATAACGATATATTGCATCACTATGTGACGTATAATGTTATATACTATTACGTTATAACGCATAACGTTATATTGCATCACTATATGAAGGATAACGTTATATTCTAGAACGTTATAACGCATAAAGTTATATTGCATCACTATATCACTTATAACGTTATATTGCATCACTATATGACGCATAACGTCATATACTATTACATTTTAACGTATAACGTTATAGAGTATTACGCCATAACGTATGACGACATATTGCATCACTATATGCCGAATAACGTCATATACTGTTACGGTATAAGGTATAACGATATACTGCACCACTATATGACGTACAACGTCATATACTCTTACGTTATAACCTACAACGTTGTACTGCATCACTATATGACGTATAACGTTATATACAATTACGTTATAAGGTATATCGTTATATTGCACCACTATATCACTTATAACGTTATATAGCATCCCTATATGAAGTATAACGTTATGAACTATTACGTTATAACGTATAGCGTTATAGAGTATTACCTTATATCGTACAACGATTTATACTATTTCGTTATAACGCATAACGTTATATTCCATCGCTATATCACTAATAACGTTATTTTGCATCACTATATCACTTATAACGTTATATTGCACCACTAAATGACGTATAACGTCATATACTATTACATTATAACGTATAACGCTATAGAGTATTACGCCATAACGTATGACTACATATTGCATCACTATATGACGAATATCGTCATATACTGTTACGTTATAACGTATAACGTTATATTGCATTACTATATGACGTATAACGTTATGGAGTATTACGTTACAACCTATAACGTTATACTGCGTCACTAAATTACGTATATCGTTATATACTATTACGTTATAAGGTATAACGATATATTGCATCAGTATATGAAGTATAACCTCATATACTATTACGTTATAAGGTATAACGTTATATTGCATCACTATATCACTTATAACGTTATAATGCATCACTATATGATGTATAACGTTTATACTATTACGATATAATTTATAACGTTATATTGCATCACTATATGGCGTATAACGTTTATACTATTACGTTATAACGCATAACGTTATATTGCATCACTATATCACTTATAACGTTGTACTGCATCACTATATGAAGTATAACGTTATATTCTAGAACGTTATAACGCATAACGTTATATTGCATCACTATATCACTTATAACGTTCTATTGCATCACTATATGACGCATACCGTCATATACTATTACATTATAACGTATAACGTTATAGAGAATTACGCTATAACGTATGACTACATACTGCATCAGTATATGACCAATAACGTCATATACTGTTACGTTATAACGTATAACGATATATTGCATCACTATATGACGTATAACGTCATATACTATTACGTTATAACGTATAACGATATATTGCATCTCTATATGAAGTATAACCTTACATACTATTACGTTATAAGGTATAACGATATATTGCATCACTATATGAAGTATAACCTTATATAGTATTACGTTATAAGGTATAACGATATTTCCACCGCTATGTGACGTATAACGTCATATACTATTACGTTATTACCTATAACGTTATACTGCATCACTATATGACGTATAACGTCATATAATGTTATAACGTATAACGTTATATTGCATTACTATATGACGTATAACGTTATGGAGTATTACGTTACAACCTATAACATTCTGCGTCACTATATGACGTATAACGTTATATACTATTACGTTATAAGGTATAACGATATAGTGCATCACTATATGAAGTATATCCTTATATACTATTGCGTTATAAGGTATAACGATATATTGCATCACTATATGAAGTATAACCTTATATACTATTACGTTATAATGTATAACGAGATATTGCACCACTATATGACTTTTAACGTCATATACTGTTACGTTATAACCTATAACGTTGTACTGCGTCACTATATGATGTACAACGTTATATACTATTACGCTATAAGGTATAATGTTATATTGCATCACTATATCACTTATAACGCTATATAGCATCCCTATATGACGTATAATGTTATGAACTATTACGTTATAACCTATAGTGTTATAGAGTATTACCTTATTTTGTATAACGATTTATGCTATTACTTATAACGCATAACGCTATATTGCATCACTATATCACTTATAACGTTATATTGCATTACAATATGACGTATAACGTTATATACTATTACGTTATAACGGATAACGATATATTTCATCACTATGTGACGTATAACGTTATATACTATTACGTTATTACCTATAACTTTATACTGCACCACTATATGACGTATAATGTCATATACTATTACGTTATAAGGTATAACAATATATTGCACCACTATATGACGTATAACGTCATATACTATTACGTTATAACCTATAACGTTATATTGCATCACTATATGACGTATAACGTTATGGAGTATGACGTTTTAACGTATAACGTTATATTGCATTACTATATGACGTATAACGTTATGGAGTATTACCTTACAACGTTTAACGATATATTGCATTGTTACGTTTCGCTATCCAAATTTTGAAATTTTAAACAATGTAGTAGTCGCTGCCACCAGAGACAGTCGAAGGACTGTTTCAATTAGATATTTCTTGTTAGATTATGTAGCGTTGATCGGAGTTTAGGCCACTGGTCAAGAATCTCCACGTTTCGGCTAACCTGCTATGCGCAGGAATACTAGCACGGGAGAGGATTGTTTGGAATAAACAATTATATTATAAATAACTATTACTGGCGGAATTAATGACGAATTATACTAATCATTGATATTATTTATTATTTTAATTATTAATTATTAATAATAATTAAAGTTGACTCACCTGACGTTGGCCTCCGCTGATGAACGGGCAGGCCGCTGGGGTGATTCCGGTTTTACAAAGTTCGACACTTCTATAATTTTTCGTTTTAATCTTTATTTAATTTGAACAGTGTAAACAACAGTGTGTCCGGACGTGTTTAACAATTCGAAATTCTAACACAAAAACTTGAGCCAACTATTGTTTTAATTCTAACTGACTAATAACAATTATTTTATAATTCGAACTGACTAATAACATTTATATCTCGTAATTCTGAAACTCGAACTGGAACGAACAATTATTCTCTAATCCTAACTTAAATTCTAATTAAATCAACTGAACGAACTGATATCAGACTCACTCAAATTCAATTGAACGACTAACAATTACTCTCCTTATTTTCGCTAAATTCTCCTGAACCAACTAATCACAATTGCTCTATCCTATTTCTTTATTCTAACTGAATTACTCTTCTTTAATTTCGTTAAATTCTCCCGAACCGCTAACAATTACTCTCTTACTCTTTTATTCAACTGGTAACGATTACTCCCTTTTATTCTAACTGGTAACGATTACTCCCTTTTATTCTAACTGGTAACGATTACTCCCTTTTATTCTAACTGGTAACGATAACTCCCTTTTATTCTAACTGGTAACGATTACTCCCTTTTATTCTAACTGGTAACGATAACTCCCTTTTATTCTAACTGGTAACGATTACTCCGATTTGAATTGTGTCGCTACGCTTTTTATAATGACATCCCCAATGGGATGACAGTCACGTGACAGTTCGTTCCGGTGGGAATCGCAGTGTTGCAGGTTTTTAGAGTTTCCATGAGAGAACGTGGATTTTGATGATTACAGGTTATGTTGAGTGATGGACACAAAAGCGTCCGCGCCTGTGCGAACTGTGTGAGTATGTGTTTTTAGTATTCTATCTCGTTTCGCATGTTGTTTGTTTCCTTAAACTTGTGAATTTGTTTTAGCGCAAGAGGAAGAAGATATGTGAATGGTACGAGATGACGTGATCGACGTGCGTGTGTGAATATGTGCGAGGGATGATGCTGAAGTGGCGGTTTTCCATCCAAATAGGCACAGTGGCACCTTCGTTGGCGTCGTGTCCTGATGATCTTTTGACAATTTGGTTTTATTTGACAATATGAGATATATTTTGCTCCTTGTAGATTTATATGTCCATATTTGCTATATATTAAATTGTGTATATTTTATATTACTTTCTTGTTATTAGGTTATTAGTTGTGTAACTCCAGTTTCTGATCTATGGAAAGTGGTGAAACGTCTTCACGAAATGCAATTTCATTCGTTTTCCTCCCTTGCATTGGCACGCTGTGAGTGGTGTCGACTTCCAGATGAGGTTTGTGCATCTTGAATATTATGCATTTAATGATAGATACTTTGTCAGAGGTTCCCATGCGGATTGTCTCGGTGTGTATCTTGTTATGATTTCTTTTATTTAGTTCATCCTGCTTCTTTCGTGTTTTATTCACTGCATATGATATTTCAGTGCAAGAAGAAGAAGAATTGTAAAGAATCCGTAAGTGGCCCTAGAAGACGCAGTCATCGTGTGAGGTGTTGTCGGCAGGAACGAAGAGTCGAAGTTGTTGAAGAAGTCGTGTGACATTTGTATTGTTTCCGGTTATATACAACGCTATTTCACATATCTATGTATATATATATTATTATATTATTATATATTATTATACTAAATCTTCAGTTGGTTTAGTTGAATGTTCAGTAATGTAATTTTTACAAGGTGGTTTTGTATATTAGATGAGTAGTTGTTCGATATAATAATATGTGTATATATATATATACATTTCACAATGTAATTTTCCATTATGTAAAATATATATATGCATATGTATATGTGCGCGTATTGTTATTCTCATTGTTTCTCGGATCGTTAATTGGTTGAATATTCCATAATGTGGATTTCGTATATAATTCTCTAGGTTCGTAGAAATGTAAATCTATATATTTATTTCTTTGCGTTTTAATGGTTTAATAACGTATACATACATATATATATATATATATATATATATATATATATATATATATATATATATATATATATATATATATATATATATATATTATGAATTTTTCCCAAAGATACGCGTACGCATGTGTATATCTATATATGTGTGTGTCGCAGAGTAATCTTGTATACAATTTTCACTTTTATTAGAATGCTGATGTAGTGTAGTATATTTTATTTCTTTTATATTTTATTAGATTACCAATTATTCAGATTCACGAAGTAGGTCACACACACAGATATGCATACACGTGTGTGTATATACATGTGTTTTCGCAGAGAAATCTCATACATTTGAATCGCGGCTTGTTTTATTTATTGGTTCATTTAATTATTTCATTTTATTTGTATTTTATATGTCATTGCTGATTGGTTGTAGTGTTTCTTCTTATTGATTCATTTATTTCATTTTGATTGTCTGTCGTATAATTCTTTTTATTTTGATTGGTTAGTTATTAGTTAATTTATTATTACTGGTCGTGTTTAATTATTCATAAGTAATTGGTTCGTGGCGTCACGTGCGGAACGCGGGACGTGACAACGCATAACTTTATGGAGCATTACGTTACAACGTAAAACGACATATTGCATTACTATGTGAAGTATAACGTTATATACTATTGCGTTACAACCTATAACGTTATACTGCTTCACTATATGACGTATAACGTTATATACTATTACGCTATAACGTATAACGATATATTGCATCACTATGTGACGTATAACGTTATATACTATTACCTTATAATGCATAACGTTATATTGCATTACTATATGACGCATAACGTTATCGAGCATTACGTTACAACGTATAACGACATATTGCATTACTATGTGACGTATAACGTTATATACTATTGCGTCATAACCTATAACGTTATACTGCATCACTATATGACGTATAACGTTATATACTATTACGTTATAACGGATAACGATATATTTCATCACTATGTGACGTATAACGTTATATACTATTACGTTATAACGGATAACGATATATTTCATCACTATGTGACGTATAACGTTATATACTATTACGTTATTACCTATAACGTTATACTGCATCACTATATGACGTATAACGTCATATACTGTTATAACGTATAACGTAATATTGCATTACTATATGACGTATATCGTTCTGGATTATTACGTTACAACCCATAACGTTATACTGCGTCACTATATGACGTACAACGTTATAGACTATTACGTTATAAGGTATAACGATATATTGCATCACTATATGAAGTATAACCTTATATTCTATTACGTCATAAGGCATAACGATATATTGCATCACTACATGAAGTATAACCTTATATACTATTACATAATAAGGTATAACGATATATTGCACCACTATATGACGTATAACGTTATATACTATTACGTTATAACCTATAACGTTGCACTGCATCACTATATGACGTATAACGTTATATACTATTACGTTATAAGGTATAACGTTATATTGCATCACTATTTGACGTATAACGTTATATACTATTACGTTATAATGCATAACGTAATATTGCATCATTATATGACGTATAACGTTATATACTATTACGTTATAATGCATAACGATATATTTCATCACTATGTGACGTATAACGTTATATACTATTACGTTATTACCTATAACGTTATACTGCATCACTATATGACGTATAACGTTATATACTATTACGTTATAAGGTATAACGTTATATTGCATCACTATATCACTTATAACGTTATATTGCATCACTATGTGAAGTATAACGTTATATACTAGTACGTTATAACGCATAACGTTATATTGCATCACTATATCACTTATAACGTTATATTGCATCACTATATGACGCATAACGTCATATACTATTGCATTATAACTTATAACGTTATAGAGTATTACGCTATAACGTATGACTACATATTGCATCACTATATGACGAATATCGTTATATACTATTACGTTATAATGCATAACGTTATATTGCATGACTATATGCCATATAACGTTATATACTATTATGTTATAGCGGATAACGATATATTTCATCACTATGTGACGTATAACGTTATATACTATTACGTTATTACCTATAACGTTATACTGCATCACTATATGTCGAATAACGTCATATACTGTTACGTTATAACGTATAGCGTTATATTGCATTACTATATGACGCATAACGTTATGGAGCATTACGTTACAACGTATAACAACATATTGCATGACTATGTGACGTATAACGTCATATACTATTACGTTATAACCTATAATGTTATATTGCATCACTATATGACGTATAACGTTATAATGCATTACTATATGACGTATAACCTTGTGGGGTATTACGTTACAACCTATAACGTTATACTGCGTCACTATATGACGTATAACGTTATATACTATTAGGTTATAAGGTATAACGGTATATTGCATCACTATATGAAGTATAACCTTATATACTCTTACGTTATGAGGTATAACGATATATTGCATCAGTATATGAAGTATAACCTTATGTACTATTTCGTTATAACCTATAACGTTGCACTGCATCACTATATGACGTATAACGTTATATACTATTACGTTATAAGGTATAACGTTATATTGCATCACTATATCACTTATAACGTTATATTGCATCACTATATGAAGTATAACGTTATATACTAGTACGTTATAACGCATAACGTTATATTGCATCACTATATGACGCATAACGTCATATACTATTGCATTATAACGTATAACGTTATACAGTATTACGCTATAACGTATGACTACATATTGCATCACTATATGACGAATAACGTTATATGCTATTACGTTATAATGCATAACGTTATATTGCACCCCTATATGACGTATAACGTTATATACCATTACGTTATAACGGATAACGATATATTTCATCACTATGTGACGTATAACGTTATATACTATTACGTTATTACCTATAACGTTATACTGCATCACTATATGACGTATAACGTTATAATGCATTACTATATGACGTATAACCTTGTGGGGTATTACGTTACAACCTATAACGTTATACTGCTTCACTATATGACGTATAACGTTATATACTATTACGTTATAAGGTATAACGGTATATTGCATCACTATATGAAGTATAACCTTATATACTCTTACGTTATAAGGTATAACGATATATTGCATCACTATATGAAGTATAACCTTATGTACTATTACGTTATAACCTATAACGTTGTACTGCATCACTATATGACGTATAACGTCATATAATATTACGTTATTACCTGTAACGTTATACTGCATTACTATATGACGTATAACGTTATGGAGTATTACGTTACAACGTATAACGACATATTGCATTACTATATGACGTATAACGTTATGGAGTATTACGTTACAACGTATAACGACATATTGCATTACTATGTGACGTATAACGATATATACTATTGCGTTATAACTTATAACGTTTTATTGCACCACTATATGACGTATATCGATAGATACTATTACGTTATAACGGATAACGGTATATTTTATCACTATGTGACGTATAACATTATATACTATTACGTTATTACCTATAACGTTATACTGCATCACTATATGACGTATAACGTCATATACCGTTATAACGTATAACGTTATATTGCATGACTATATGACGTATAACGTTATGGAGTATTGCGTTACACCGTATAACGATATATTGCATCACTATGTGACATATAACGTTATATGCAATTACGTTACCAGGTATAACGTTATATTGTATCACTATACGAAGTATAACCTTATATACTATTACGTTATAAGGTATAACGATATATTGCATCACTATATGAAGTATAACCTTATATACTATTACATTATAAGGTATAACGATATATTGCACCACTATATCACGTATAACGTCATATACTATTACGTTATATCCTATAACGTTGTACTGCATCACTATATGACGTATAACGTTATATACTATTACGTTATAACCTATAACGTTGTACTGCATCACTATATGGCGTATAACCTTATATACTATTACATTATAAGGTATAACGTTATATTGCATCACTATATCTCTTATAACGATATATAGCATCACTATATGAAGTATAGCGTTATATACTATTACGTTATAACCTATAACGTTGTACTGCATCACTATATGACGTATAACATTATATACTATTACATTATAAGGTATAACGTTATATTGCATCACTGTGTCACTTATAACGATATATAGCATCACTATATGAAGTATAACGTTATATACTTTTACATTATAACTTATAACGTTATAGAGTATTACGCTATAACGTATGACTACATATTGCATCACTATTTGACGTATAACGTTATATACTATTACGTTATAATGCATAACGTTATATTGCATCACTATATGACGTATAACGTTATATACTATTGCGTTATAATGCATAACGTTATATTGCATCACTATATGACGTATAACGTTATATACTATTACGTTATAACGGATAACGATATATTTCATCACTATGTGACGTATAACGTTATATACTATTACGTTATTACCTATAACGTTATACTGCATCACTATATGACGTATAACGTCATATACTGTTGCGTTATAACGTATATCGTTATATTGCATTACTATATGACGTATAACTTTATGGAGTATTACGTTACAACGTATGACGATATATTGCATCACTATGTGATGTATAACGTTATATACTATTGCGTTATAATGCATAACGTTATATTGCATCACTATATCACTTATAACGTTATATTGCATCCCTACATGATGAATAACGTTTATACTATTACGTTATAACATATAACGTTATATTGCATTACTATATGACGTATAACTTTATGGAGTATTACGTTCCAACGGATAACGATATATTTCATCACTATGTGACGTATAACGGTATATACTATTACGTTATTACCTATAACATTATACTGTATCACTATATGACGTATAACGTCATATACTGTTATAACGTATAACGTTATATTGCATTACTATATGACGTATAACGTTATGGAGTATTACGTTACAACCTGTAACGTTATACTGCGTCACTATATGACGTATAACGTTATAATGCATTACTATATGACGTATAACCTTGTGGGGTATTACGTAACAACCTATAACGTTATACTGCGTCACTATATGACGTATAACGTTATATACTATTACGTTATAAGGTATAACGGTATATTGCATCACTATATGAAGTATAACCTTATATACTCTTACGTTATAAGGTATAACGATATATTGCATCACTATATGAAGTATAACGTTATATACTTTTACATTATAACTTATAACGTTATAGAATATTACGCTATAACGTATGACTACATATTGCATCACTATATGACGTATAAAGTTATATACTATTACGTTATAACGTATAACGATATATTGCTTCACTATTTGACGTATAACGTTATATAATATTACGTGATAACGCATAACGTTATATTGCATCACTATATGACGTATAACGTTATATACTATTACGTTATAACGGATAACGATATATTTCATCACTATGTGACGTATAACGTTATATACTATTACGTTATTACCAATAACGTTATACTGCACTACTATATGACGTAAAACGTTATATTGCATTACTATGTGACGTATAACGTTATGGAGTATTACGTTTTAACGTATAACGTTATATACTATTACGTTATAACGGATAACGATATATTGCATGACTATATGACGTATAACGTTATATACTATTACGTTATAACCTATAACGTTGTACTGCATCACTATATGACGTATAACGTTATATACTATTACGTTATAACGGATAACGATATATTTCATCACTATGTGACGTATAACGTTATATACTATTACGATATTACCTATAACGTTATACTGCATCACTATATGACGTATAACGTCATATACTGTTGCGTTATAACGTATATCGTTATATTGCATTACTATAAGACGCATAACGTTATGGAGCATTACGTTACAACGTATAACGATATATTTCATCACTATGTGACGTATAACGTTATATACTATTACGTTATTACCTATAACGTTATACTGCATCACTATATGACGTATAACGTCATATACTATTACGTTATAACCTATAACGTTATATTGCATCACTATATCACTTATAACGTTATGTTGCAGTACTATATGACGTATAACGTCATATACTATTACGTTCAACCCATAACGTTATATTGCATCACTATATGAAGTATAACGTTATATACTAGTACGTTATAACGCATAACGTTATATTGCATCACTATATCACTTATAACGTTATATACTATTACATTATAACGTATAACGTTATATTGTATCACTATATGACGTATAACGTTATATACTATTACGTTATAACGTATAACGATATATTGCATGACTATATGAAGTATAACCTTATATACTATTACGTTATAAGGTATAACGATATTATGCATCAGTATATGACGAATAAAGTCATATACTCTTACGTTATAACGTATAACGTTATATTGTATCACTATAAGACGTATAACGTTATATACTATTACGTTATAACGTATAACGATATATTGCATCACTATATGACGTATAACGTTATATACAATTACGTTATAAGATATAACGTTATATTGCATCACTATATCACTTATAAAGTTTTATAGCATCCCTGTATGACGTATAACGTTATGAACTATTACGTTATAACGTATAGCGTTATAGAGTATTTCCTTATATCGTATAACGATTGATCCTATTACGTTATAACGCAAAACGCTATATTGTATCACTATATCACTTATAACGTTATATTGCATCACTATATCACTTATAACGTTATATAGCATCCCTATATGACGTATAACGTTATGAACTATTACGCTATAACGTATAGCGTTATATTGGATCACTATATGACGTATATCGTTCTGGATTATTACGTTACAACCTATAACGTTATACTGCGTCACTATATGACGTACAACGTTATATACTATTACGTTATAAGGTATAACGATATATTCCATTACTATATGAAGTATAACCTTATATTCTATAACGTTATAACGCATAACGATATATTGCATGACTATATGAAGTATAACCTTATATACTATTACGTTATAAGGTATAACGATATTTCGCATCAGAATATGACGAATAACGTCATATACTCTTACGTTATAAAGTATACCGTTATATTGCATCACTATTTTACGTATAACGTTATATACTATTACGTTATAATGCATAACGTTATATTGCATCACTATATGACGTATAACGTTATATACTATTGCGTTATAATGCATAACGTTATATTGCATCACTATATGACGTATAACGTTATATACTATTACGTTATAACGGATAACGATATATTTCATCACTATGTGACGTATAACGTTATATACTATTACGTTATTACCTATAACGTTATACTGCATCACTATATGACGTATAACGTCATATACTGTTGCGTTATAACGTACATCGTTATATTGCATTACTATATGACGTATAACTTTATGGAGAATTACGTTACAACGTATGACGATATATTGCATCACTATGTGATGTATAACGTTATATACTATTGCGTTATAATGCATATCGTTATATTGCATCACTATATCACTTATAACGTTATATTGCATCACTATATCACTTATAACGTTATATTGCATCCCCACATGATGAATAACGTTTATACTATTACGTTATAACATATAACGTTATATTGCATTACTATATGACGTATAACTTTATGGAGTATTACGTTCCAACAGATAACGATATATTTCATCACTATGTGACGTATAACGGTATATACTATTACGTTATTACCTATAACATTATACTGTATCACTATATGACGTATAACGTCATATACTGTTATAACGTATAACGTTATATTGCATTACTATATGACGTATAACGTTATGGAGTATTACGTTACAACCTGTAACGTTATACTGCGTCACTATATGACGTATAACGTTATAATGCATTACTATATGACGTATAACCTTGTGGGGTATTACGTAACAACCTATAACGTTATACTGCGTCACTATATGAAATATAACGTTATATACTATTACGTTAAAAGGTATAACGGTATATTGCATCACTATATGAAGTATAACCTTATATACTCTTACGTTATAAGGTATAACGATATATTGCATCACTATATGAAGTATAACCTTATGTACTATTACGTTATAACCTATAACGTTGTACTGCATCACTATATGACGTATAACGTCATATACTATTACGTTATTACCTGTAACGTTATACTGCATTACTATATGACGTATAACGTTATGGAGTATTACGTTACCTGTAACGTTATACTGCGTCACTATATGACGTATAACGTTATATACTATTACGTTATAAGGTATAACGGTATATTGCATCACTATATGAAGTATAACCTTATATACTCTTACGTTATAAGGTATAACGATATATTGCATCACTATATGAAGTATAACGTCATATACTGTTATAACGTATAACGTTATACTGCATCACTATATGACGTATAACGTCATATACTGTTATAACGTATAACGTTATAATGCATTACTATATGACGTATAACCTTATGGAGTATTACGTTACAACCTATAACGTTATACTGCGTCACTATATGACGTATAACGTTATACACTATTACGTTATAAGGTATAACGGGATATTGCATCACTATATGAAGTATAACCTTATATACTCTTACGTTATAAGGTATAACGATATATTGCATCACTATATGAAGTATAATCTTATGTGCTATTACGTTATAACATATAACGTTGTACTGCATCACTATATGACGTATAACGTCATATACTGTTATAACGTATAACGTTATATTGCATTCCTATATGACGTATAACGTTATGGAGTATTACGTTACAACCTGTAACGTTATACTACGTCACTATATGACGTATAGCGTTATATACCATTACGTTATAAGGTATAACGTTATATTGCATCACTATATCACTTGTAACGTTATATAGCATCCGTATATGACGTATAACGTTATGAACTATTACGTTATAACGTATAGCGTTATAGAGTATTACCTTATATCGTATAACGATTTATACTATTACGTTATAACGCATAACGTTATATTGCATCACTATATCACTTATAACGTTATATTGCATCCCTACATGATGAATAACGTTTATACTATTACGTTATAAAATATAACGTTATATTGCATTACTATATGACGTATAACGTTATGGAGTATTACGTTACAACGTAATGCGACATATTGCATTACTATGTGACGTATAACGATATATACTATTGCGTTATAACTTATAACGTTTTATTGCACCACTATATGACGTATATCGATAGATACTATTACGTTATAACGGATAACGGTATATTTCATCACTATGTGACGTATAACATTATATACTATTACGTTATTACCAATAACGTTATACTGCATCACTATATGACGTATAACGTCATATACCGTTATAACGTATAACGTTATATTGCATGACTATATGACGTATAACGTTATGGAGTATTGCGTTACACCGTATAACGATATATTGCATCACTATGTGACATATAACGTTATATGCAATTACGTTATAAGGTATAACGTTATATTGTATCACTATACGAAGTATAACCTTATATACTATTACGTTATAAGGTATAACGATATATTGCATCACTATATGAAGTATAACGTTATATACTTTTACATTATAACTTATAACGTTATAGAATATTACGCTATAACGTATGACTACATATTGCATCACTATATGACGTATAAAGTTATATACTATTACCTTATAACGTATAACGATATATTGCTTCACTATTTGACGTATAACGTTATATAATATTACGTTATATTGCATAACGTTATATTGCATCACTATACGACGTATAACGTTATATACTATTACGTTATAACGGATAACGATATATTTCATCACTATGTGACGTATAACGTTATATACTATTACGTTATTACCAATAACGTTATACTGCACTACTATATGACGTAAAACGTTATATTGCATTACTATGTGACGTATAACGTTATGGAGTATTACGTTTTAACGTATAACGTTATATACTATTACGTTATAACGGATAACAATATATTGCATGACTATATGACGTATAACGTTATATACTATTACGTTATAACCTATAACGTTGTACTGCATCACTATATGACGTATAACATTATATACTATTACATTATAAGGTATAACGTTATATTGCATCACTATGTCACTTATAACGATATATAGCATCACTATATGAAGTATAACGTTATATACTTTTACATTATAACTTATAACGTTATAGAGTATTACGCTATAACGTATGACTACATATTGCATCACTATTTGACGCATAACGTTATATACTATTACGTTATAATGCATAACGTTATATTGCATCACTATATGACGTATAACGTTATATACTATTGCGTTATAATGCATAACGTTATATTGCATCACTATATGACGTATAACGTTATATACTATTACGTTATAACGGATAACGATATATTTCATCACTATGTGACGTATAACGTTATATACTATTACGTTATTACCAATAACGTTATACTGCACTACTATATGACGTAAAACGTTATATTGCATTACTATGTGACGTATAACGTTATGGAGTATTACGTTTTAACGTATAACGTTATATACTATTACGTTATAACGGATAACAATATATTGCATGACTATATGACGTATAACGTTATATACTATTACGTTATAACCTATAACGTTGTACTGCATCACTATATGACGTATAACATTATATACTATTACATTATAAGGTATAACGTTATATTGCATCACTATGTCACTTATAACGATATATAGCATCACTATATGAAGTATAACGTTATATACTTTTACATTATAACTTATAACGTTATAGAGTATTACGCTATAACGTATGACTACATATTGCATCACTATTTGACGCATAACGTTATATACTATTACGTTATAATGCATAACGTTATATTGCATCACTATATGACGTATAACGTTATATACTATTGCGTTATAATGCATAACGTTATATTGCATCACTATATGACGTATAACGTTATATACTATTACGTTATAACGGATAACGATATATTTCATCACTATGTGACGTATAACGTTATATACTATTACGTTATTACCTATAACGTTATACTGCATCACTATATGACGTATAACGTCATATACTGTTGCGTTATAACGTATATCGTTATATTGCATTACTATATGACGCATAACGTTATGGAGCATTACGTTACAACGTATAACGATATATTTCATCACTATGTGACGTATAACGTTATATACTATTACGTTATTACCTATAACGTTATACTGCATCACTATATGACGTATAACGTCATATACTATTACGTTATAACCTATAACGTTATATTGCATCACTATATCACTTATAACGTTATGTTGCAGTACTATATGACGTATAACGTCATATACTATTACGTTCAACCCATAACGTTATATTGCATCACTATATGAAGTATAACGTTATATACTAGTACGTTATAACGCATAACGTTATATTGCATCACTATATCACTTATAACGTTATATACTATTACGTTATAACGTATAACGTTATATTGTATCACTATATGACGTATAACGTTATATACTATTACGTTATAACGTATAACGATATATTGCATGACTATATGAAGTATAACCTTATATACTATTACGTTATAAGGTATAACGATATTATGCATCAGTATATGACGAATAAAGTCATATACTCTTACGTTATAACGTATAACGTTATATTGTATCACTATAAGACGTATAACGTTATATACTATTGCGTTATAACGTATAACGATATATTGCATCATTATATGACGTATAACGTTATATACAATTACGTTATAAGATATAACGTTATATTGCATCACTATATCACTTATAAAGTTTTATAGCATCCCTGTATGACGTATAACGTTATGAACTATTACGTTATAACGTATAGCGTTATAGAGTATTTCCTTATATCGTATAACGATTTATACTATTACGTTATAACGCAAAACGCTATATTGTATCACTATATCACTTATAACGTTATATTGCATCACTATATCACTTATAACGTTATATAGCATCCCTATATGACGTATAACGTTATGAACTATTACGCTATAACGTATAGCGTTATATTGCATCACTATATGACGTATATCGTTCTGGATTATTACGTTACAACCTATAACGTTATACTGCGTCACTATATGACGTACAACGTTATATACTATTACGTTATAAGGTATAACGATATATTCCATTACTATATGAAGTATAACCTTATATTCTATTACGTTATAACGCATAACGTTATATTGCATTACTATATGACGTATAACGTTATATACTATTACGTTATAACGGATAACGATATATTTCATCACTATGTGACATATAACGTTATATACTATTGCGTTATAAGATATAACGTTATATTGCATCACTATATCACTTATAACGATATATAGCATCCCTATATGACGTATAACGTTATGAACTGTTACGTTATAACGTATAGCGTTATTTTGCATCACTATATGACGTATAACGTTATGGAGTATTACGTTTTAACGTATAACGTTATATACTATTACGTTATAATTTGATAACGATATATTTCATCACTATGTGATGTATAACGTTATATACTATTACGTTATTACCTATAACGTTATACTGCACCACTATATGACGTATAACGTTATATTGCATTACTATATGACGTATAACGTTATGGAGTAT